>NC_134400.1:74510875-74768027 GCF_050003625.1 Haematobia irritans | reverse complement strand
GCGCCCATTTTAAAGAATTGCTTGATGTAAACAATTATATCTTATTTGTAATCTCTATTTGCGTGATAAGCCTATGCTATGTTTCTCTAAATGCGTTGCTCCTTAATCCTCGTGTAATGGCGTTTTTCGTGAAGTAATACATACAAAAATAAATATGCTTATGTTATGTTTCGCTTAAGGCGCTGAGTGATTAATCACTCTTTAGCATCCCGACAGATATAACTTCTCTTCGTGAAAAGTGCGTGGGAGTCAAACGAAAAAATAAATAACTTAATTTAGTTTAATTTTTTTGAATTAAATATTGTACACTGTTAGAAAAATATGTTTTTCATATGTTCCGATATAAACAAAATGTGTTTCGGGCACAATTTTTAAACACAATATATTTAAGTGCAAACATGTAATGTTCCTAAACTAACTCTAAATGTTTGGGGCATGAATGTTTCATAAAAATAATATGTGTGAATGTAATAGGGTTTCCATATGGATAATTTTCAAAAGAGAACATTTTAACTAAAAAAAAGTTTACAATAAAAAATTCTTTATTAAATAATGAATAATTTTATTTTTTTTTATTTTATATATATATATATATATATATATATATATATATATATATATATATATATATATATATATATATATATATATATATATATATATATATATATATATATATATATATATATATATATATATATATATATATATATATATATATATATATATATATATATATATATATATATATATGTTGTGATATTTTATTCAGAGAGCGACATAGAGAGAGAGAGAGAGTATAGAGAAAGAAATAGAGATGGAAACCGGCAGGGTTGACGAAAGATATCAACATAACACAGCGAGAGAATCAAGAGAGAGCAACTTTTGTGAAACCGCTTGTATGTTGTTTCGGAAAACTGTTTTATGATAAGGCCAAAAATTTGATATGCTTAAGTCTAAATATTATTTAATTTGAATATTAGAATGAGTATTCGGAGTAAAGAGAATAGACATTTGAAACAAGAAAACAGAATGTGTTTTCGCCTTTTAGAGCAGCATTTTATGTATGTGTGGACATGTGTTTTGTTTATCATTTTGGCATTATGGGCACAATTTTTTTCTTGGTTCGTTAAATGAAATCGGAACGTACGAGGAGTAAGTCAAAATATTGAGACAAAGGAAATTAAAAAGAAACGGTGGAAAATATACAAAAATTACAAAGGGATCTTCATAAAAATAACGAAAGGGCACTGTACTCTTTTTAGAGTTGGGACAGTAAAATGAAAAAAGGAGGAAACGGTGAAAAATTAAACAGTAAAATGTATAAAAACAAAGTTTACTTCCCCTTTATTAATAAGTAGTCCAAGAGGAGACGGACACCTTCAAATATAAAAGCTGGCATTAAGTTCGAGTTTTGCAGCTACAACAATTGAAAAAGTTTATTTTCTTTAAAATGAATTATTAAAGAAAAGTAAAAGGCAAAACAGGGTCATTTTAGAGCAATAATGCCAACTTAATACCGGCCGTAAAGGTAAAAATGAAATTAAGTACAAAACACGATAAGTTTAAATTCATTTAAAATGGTGTTAAATGCTAATAAAAAAAATTGATGTTCGGTCGGAGCAGGGATTGAACCCACGACCCTTTGCATGAAAGGCGGACATGCTAACCATTGCTCCACGTGGCAAACAAATGCATGTTTCTGTTAAATAATGTTTTGTTTGCAACGGCTCGTGGGCGCTGCAGACTATGCTGCATAAATATAACTTATAACGATAATTGTCTATTGATGGCCATAACAGCTACGGAGCCCAGTAGATAGTGTGATGGCTTACAAACTGTATGGTCCTCGGTTCGATTCTCGGTCCAGGAGAAAGGTAAAATTAAAAATTTATAAAATTGAATAATTTCTTCAACATTATTTGTATTACAGAAAAAGGTGCCAAGAACTAAAAAATTTCGTGGAAATGAAAATTATGTGAGGGAATGAGCACAATCTTCTTTGGGGAAAACTCTTCCAAGCATATAATATTTTTGGGCTCAAAATGCTTCCAAACATACAATATGTTCACATAAAACAAACATATTAATGTTTCGACAGCATCCAATAATATATGTGCTTCCTACAACATATGTTTGGAACATATGTTAGAGAAGCGATTTTTTTGAGGGTGTATGTTTTTTAACAAATTAACCCAAGTGAATGTAAATAATTGTATTATAGAAAGCTATTGAAGAAAGACAAAAAATGACAGCCCCCACTCCCTACACCAACAATAACAAAAAAAAACGTATATTACAGCACACACTGAAAAAAAGTTTGGCTGTTTCAAAGATTTTGTCTTTAATGTATTTGGTATTGATACCGAGCCACAGAAGTGTAGAAATGAAGTAAGGACACATCTAAGATACAATTTTTTTTTAATTTGAGTTTTGAATATTTGATACTTGCAGACAAATTTGAATTTATTCATGTGCTATCAAAGTCCTCTAAATATTGAAGTCAATTTAAACATTTCAAACAAAATTTTCTTTCACGTAAAGGTACCCATTTTTATATCGAATCACCTAACTATAAGGACAAAACGGAGTCATTGAAAAGTTTATTGACTTTTGTGCAAGGAAACAAACTTTATATCAGAGAAATTTGTCTTCTATGATAATCGAAATTCGCATTCATATTTCAAGGACATGAAATCTTTCGCCTCACGCCAATATTTTTTATGTGCAGGTAAGCAATCACGACGATTCAATGCATCCAAAAATAAATGAAGTAAATGAATTCGAGCCTAGAGATATTATTTTATATAGAAGAAATAATCAGCGACAACAACTGAACCACATCGTTCATATATGCGCTCCAATATCCAATACTGTTTTGGCAAGGAGAAGATGGTGAATATCTTTAATTAACAATGTTAAAACCAACCACTGGTAAATAAAAAAATATTGCTCGCAAAAACATAGGCTATTTATGATAAAAAGCAATCTGTAAAGACTCATTATTCGGTGGAATATGGAAAATCATAAAATAAAAGAGAAATTTGGGCCTGCCACGCAGAACGAGCCCATCTAATAAAAAACTAAAAGTAAGAAAATATATTAATAAAAGTGAACATTTTTTGCGTTTTAATTTCTTCATTCAAATGAACATCCAAGGCACAACTTCTGAAGCAATGCAAAGGATCCAAAAACGGAGTACTTCTGTCCTATGACAAGGGCATGTAAAATTCATTGGAGATGATCCAAATTTGCACTACTTTCAAATTTGCATTACTTTCGGATCCAAACTACTTCCTTGGAAGCTCTTTTTTTGGTGGGATGTTATTATTATCTGGCATATGATATATACTTACTGTCCGCTGTCAAGAGCTTCATTTACAGCTTTTTGTACATCCAGCAACAAATAGTACATTTTATCTTGCCATTCACCATCGCTAGGCAGGTAGATTTTTGACACTTTCACACGTGTTGATACCAACTCCTCAAATATTTTAGGATACACAGAAAATATATCCGCAAGACTTAGGAAAAACAGATTGTTACTCATATTGTCTTTCTGCAAAAATCCAGTTATAACAACGAAACGATTTGCACAAATGCAGTATTGAAACTGACATAATATAATAGACCATAAAACAATTTGCGTCTAAAATCGAAGCCTATTCGTGCTCAATACCAATTTATTACGCTCCAAATACAAACATAACTAGAAGCCACACATACACATATAGACCTTATTATTTTATCATGCAATCTTTTTTATGTATCACCTATCGCTTATTGGATTGAAATTATCCAAAGTATTGATTGTCGTTACAAATATCCAAATGCTCATTGGTTTGCGTGAAATAGACTCCCAAAATAGAACATTTTATCGATTCCCATGACACATTTATTACTATTCGTACATAAATTGAACAGGGTAACTGTTAATTATGTTAAAGTGTGGAAAAAATTATAAATTGTCAGTGCGCATTAATTTTTATCACCCAAACTTTTCTTTGTATTGTATCCGTCCGACAGAAGTATAGCTTAGCAAGCAAATTTGCATTTGGTTGGCAATCGAGTCAATGTTTAGCTACAATAGATACCCAGTTTTACCAAAATGTTCTTTATATATATATATATATATATATATATATATATATATATATATATATATATATATATATATATATATATATATATATATATATATATATATATATATATATATATATATATATATATATATATATATATATATATATATATATATATATATATATATATATATATATATATATATATATATATATATATATATATATATATATATATATATATATATATATATATATATATATATATATATATATATATATATATATATATATATATATATATATATAAAGAACATTTTGTAGCTAAGCATTGACTCGATTGCCAACCAAATGCAAATTTGCTTGCTAAGCTATACTTCTGTCGGACGGATACAATACAAAGAAAAGTTTGGGTGATAAAAATTAATGCGCACTGACAATTTATAATTTTTTCCACACTTTAACATAATTAACAGTTACCCTGTTCAATTTATGTACGAATAGTAATAAATGGGTGTAAATATTTTTTTTAATCAGGCTATGATTGTTATATTTTATGCTTTTTATTGAATATTCGGGTTAATTTACAAAGTAAACATATTTCATGTATTTTAAAAATAGTTTCGAATTCATATACGACTAAATAATAACTCAAGAAATTCGTCGAATTTTATTTGGACAGTAACATAGGTGTATATTGAAAAACTTGTAAATAATATAATTATTTGTATACGAAAGTTAGTGTTTGCAAAGTAGGTCGATAATATTCTGTATATTCATCGTGATTTTTAAGGACAGCTTCAATTCTCTTAGGCATGGATGAAATTAACTTACGGCAAATCTCTATTTGTATATTATACGATACATTTTGAATATTTTCCAACAATTTTTTTTTGTAGATGCAGGGAAGCTTAAAAAGTTGTCTCTTGAGTTCGCCCCAAGGGTTTTAAATGGGATTGCATATTTTGGATTATAAATTAATCCGGAATATGCAATAAAAAGGATAAAATATAAAAACCATGGCCTCGTTTAACAAAAATGCTTACACCTATTTTGCTGTCCACATGTGTATATTACTTTACTTATAAACATGAAAAAATTAAGCGGAGTTTATATTGGTTTATTCCACCAATCTTCATACGTCGTATAATCCAGGAAAGCATCCATGAGCGTACGTTACCTATATTAATTCATTATATTATTTTATGTTTGCAATACTTGTATAACGAATACAATAACTTTTCTACAACATACCTCATTTTTAATGAGTTCAAAAAACGCAAGTATAATAAATAATCTTCGGACCACATCGGTAACTTAGGCTGAATTGAGAAAACCAAATGCAAGTAAAGAAACGCATTATCTAGAAAAACATTATCTTTTGATTGCACAGAAAGAAGTAAACTGTTTTATAGCAAAAATGAACTCACACATGCGAAAATTTGACTAATTTACACTGAAAGAAAAAGCGTTCGTCACATTGGCGATGCAGTTTCATCAATGCGATGAAAAGTTTCGTCCATGTGAGTATTTCGGTAGTCTACGTGACGAAAGCAATCATCAAAGTTAATTTTTGTTCTTTTCGTAGTTCGTCACATTGACGATCTAGTTTCGTCAATGAGACGAAAGTATTTTCTTCCCGATTCAGGGAAAGTTAACCAAAATTAACTTTTGATTTAAATTAATTTCGTTTATATGAAGTCCCATTATATGAATTCCACATTTTAATATAAGTTGGACAAAAGTTTTAAGTGTTTTATTTCCATGATGTATCAAGGATGCTAGTTTTCGTCAATGCGATGAAAGAATCTTCAAATTGATGAAACACACTTTTCTCTGAAACATGTGTCGAAAAATCTCAAATATTAAATAAAACGGTATATAGTATATGGATTATTGTAATTTACATTTATCCATTAGTGAAACACCTACAAGTCGAATCAATCGTCAATGTGACGAAGCAATGTTCAATGCCAGTGTTGCCAATTTGGTGCTTTTAGCACCAAATTTAGTGCTTTTTGATTTCTAAAAAGCACCAAATTGCCTTTTTGGTGCCTTTTCAAAAAAAGCACCAACTTGGTGCTTTCTGGCATTTTCATTTAGTGCTTTTGGTGCTTTTTTATTTTGAACAGTATTAAGTTTAATTGATACAAAAATTTTGATTAGACTTTCAAGAGCCGAAGAAACTAAAATTTATTGTCAAATAATATAATTTATTTGTTTTGAAGTTGGTATTGATTATTTTTTAATTAATATTGTTATTTAGGGTATTCTGTAGGAAAGTTGAGCGATGAGTGTCGAATTTTCGAATTTGGTAAAGATGTCATTAAAAACGTTTGTATTAAATTCACAAAAGCACGCACAACTGAAATAAGACTCCTTCCATATATTAATATAGACTCCTTCCATATATTAATATTTTGAAAGTTGAAAAACATCACTAATCAAAATGAATTGGACGAAAGCATTAAAACTGATCAAAGTGTATACTTGAATAGCGGTTCATAATGGTGAGTACTAAGTTCGAGTTTTGCCGCTAAAGTGAAAACTATATCAGTAAAAAAGGCATAAAAGTATGCATATTTGCTGCAAATTTTATTATAACTTGATGGGGAATAGCCAAAAGCAAATTTTCACAAAGTTTGTATTCCTTAAAATGAATTATTAAAGAAATTGTAATTGTCAAAAAAATGATTATTTTAGCAGCTAAACTCGATCTTAATACCCACCTTAACTTCTTAAAATTCAATTCACAAAAGTTCTATAATAGGTACATCTTCGGAAGTTTTTATACCTTCCACCATAGGATATTTTAGCAGCTAAACTCGATCTTAATACCCACCTTAACTTCTTAAAATTCAATTCACAAAGTTCTATAATAGGTACATCTTCGGAAGTTTTTATACCCTCCACCATAGGATGGGGGGTATATTAACTTTGTCATTCCGTTTGTAACACATCGAAATATTGCTCTAAGACCCCATAAAGTATATATATTCTGGGTCGTGGTGAAATCCTGAGTCGATCTGAGCATGTCCGTCCGTCCGTCCGTCTGTTGAAATCACGCTAACTTCCGAACGAAACAAGCTATCGACTTGAAACTTGGCACAAGTAGTTGTTATTGATGTAGGTCGGATGGTATTGCAAATGGGCCATATCGGTCCACTTTTACGTATAGCCCCCATATAAACGGACCCCCAAATTTGGCTTGCGAGGCCACATCGGTCCATCGGTCCGATCCGGCTGAAATTTGGTACATGGTGTTAGTATATGATCTCAAACTACCATACAAAAAGTGGTCCACATCGGTCAATAATTATATATAGCCCCCATATAAACCGATCCCCCGATTTGACTTGCGAGGCCTCTAAGAGAAGCAAATTTCATCCGATCCGGCTGAAATTTGGTACATGGTGTTAGTAGATGGTCTTTAACAACCATGCAAGAATTGGTCCACATCAGTCCATAATTATATATAGCCGCCATATAAACCGATCCCCCGATTTGGCTTGCGAGGCCTCTAAGAGAAGCAAATTTCATCCGATCCGGTTGAAATTTGGTACATGGTGTTAGTATATGGTCTCTAAAAACCATGAAAAAATTGGTCCACATCGGTCCATAATTATATATAGCCCCCATATAAACCGATCACCAGATTTGACCTCCGGAGCCTCTTGGAAGACCAAAATTCATCTGATTCAGTTGAAATTTGGTACGTGGTGTTAATATATGGCCTCAAACTCCCATGCAAAAATTGGTCGAAATCGGTCCATAATTATATATAGCCCCCATATAAACCGATCCCCAGATTTGACCTCCGGAGCCCCTTGGAAGAGCAAACTTCATCCGATTCGGTTGAAATTTGGTACGTGTTGTTAGTATATGGTATCCAACAACCATGCAGGAATTGGTTCATATCAGTCCATAATTATATATAGCCCCATATAAACCGATCCCCAGATTTGACCTCCGGTGCCTTTTGGAGAAGCAAAATTCATCCGATCTGGTTGAAATTTTGTACGTGGTGGTAGTATATGATATTTAACAACCATGCCAAAAGTGGTCCATATCAGTCCATAATCATACATAGCCCCCATATAAACCGATCCCGAGATTTGGTTTTGGAGCCTCTTGGAGGAGCAAATTTCATCCGAGTTAGTTGAAATTTGGTACATTGTGCTAGTATATGGCCGTTAACAACCATGCCTAACTAGGTCCATATCGGTCTATAGTTATATATAGCCCTCAATAATTGTATATAGCCCCCATATAAGCGACCCCCATATTGCAATTCTGCCTCACTACGTACCGTGCAAAAGTCCATATCGATTCGTGATTATTTGTAGACTTACCTACACATACTTTTTTTTGTCTAATGTATACCACGTATGGACTAACACACAATTTAGAAAACGATTTAAGATACCACAACCCAAGTAATTCGATTGACGCAATCCATGGTGGAGGGTACATAAGATTCGGCCTGGCCGAACTTACGGCCGTTTATACTTGTTTTTTTTTTTTGTTTTTGTTTTTTTTTTTTAGTAGAGCATTTAATTTTCGATTTTGTGGTGGAAGGTGGTATGTTAGAATTTATAATATATTTTTGGTGCTTTTTGGCCTTGGGGAGTTGGCAACACTGTTCAATGCGATGATAAAATTGATACGTTCTGTAGATGTGCATTTATTTCTCTACCTAAAAAAACACACACAGCCAAATTCGCTTGCTACGTTTCTTTTTTTAAATAACTGTACACAGCTTTTATTAATGAGAGCAAAGTTATTTTTTGTTGCGTATTTCTTGCTCTCTCCACATTTAACTTAACTCAAACGAGAATTTGAGCAAACATTTGTTCACATGGTTGTTTTTAAATCGGCTTCCAAGATGTATGAGAACAACTAAAGTCTTGCAATAAATATGCAATAAATTGTTTAACAAAATGAAAAATATTTTAAGCATTTAAAATGTTATCATTTGCTTAAACACATGACAGGTTAAAGACAGGTTGTGGGACATTATCCTTGTATAATTCTTCTTCTTTTTTTGAGAGGCATGTTTGAACAAAACATTCATCTAACAAAGAAGAAGCGTCTGCGTTACAAGAAAGAAAAATAGAAAATTAATTCGCTACTATTTTGAAGAACACAATGGAGTGTTCTAGCGAAGATAACAAGTGTAATTTTAAATTTATTATTTTATAAACATTTATATGTTATTTGTTTATGGAAGTATTTCTAAATTTACAGATAATTGCCGCACTTTCGTTCTGTGAGAAAGATCAATTGAATGAACAAAATTTTCAAAGGGAAAAGGGTGAGTTAAATTTTTTTAAATTCTTCTTTATAAATTTTTTACACCATAGGCTGAACCCAAAAAACTTTTCATCCTTGCTTTTGGTGATCTAAACACTATTAAGGTAACAGCATGTTTGTGTATCTTGATGGTCAATTTATAAAAATCAACAGCTTTCGAAGAAAATCAACTATTTGCATTTGTATGATACATTTTGTGTACGTATTTATTTCGTTAGTTGTACCTTATTTCAAATAAATAAAATTTAAATTTAATTAAAAAAACAATATGGTTGTTTATTAACATAAGTGTCGTACAAAATATTTCTGATAATCCATTTATCAATTTAATGTAACCTATTCACCATATAAGTCAAATTTGTGATAAAGACGGAAATTATCTAGTGGACTTATATTCGTACATTCATTAATATAAATTTCTCCTCCTTACCACAAAATTGACTTATATTGATGAATATGGTACATCAAATTTATGAGTGGTTTACATCATATTAATGAATCGATTACATCAAATGGATTAATCGATTACATCATATTGATGAATGGATTACGTCAAATTTAGGAAAAGCATTCATCGCTGCGACGATCGCGTTTGTAGCGACGACGACCAAAGAGAATTGTACTTATGAAAAATTTCATCATCGCATGGATGAAAGAGAATAATCGCAGATACGAAATACATAATCGCATAGATGAAATATTTTCATCACCTGGACGTAATATAGTGATCTATGGGATGTCAAAGTGTTCATCACAGTGATGAATTACAATTCATCGCCATGACGAAAAATTCATCACCGGGATGAAATGTTACGCTAGCTCATTTTTGACGAAAAATTCGTCAACGGGACGTAAAAACTCGTTCTCATGACGGACATTTTCCTTTTAGTGTAGGGCTGTCGCCAGGGATAAATCCCGTCCCGAAAATCCCGGATTTTTTTATTTTGAATCCCGAAAATATAATTCCAATTTATTACATTTGTGGCTTTTTAGCATTATTTATTAAAAAATTTGAGTCCTCATTCAGTGCAAACGGCTCTTAGATTTCATACCTGACAAATTGAGTTTATAAACATTAATGGTACACCTTGAGTAAGAATTTAATTTCATCAATATCCGAAGAAAAAGAACAATGAGTTCATGTGGAATGGAATTCGTGCAACATAAAATAAAAAGCAATGATAAAACGACAATATGACAAGATCGCGTTTATCGGAATAAAATTTGGATGCCTTGATATTTTTAAGAAGTTACTTAAAACGATGAAGTACAAAAGGATTAACACAAGCGTACGAAAGTATACTTACTGCCTGTTCATGAAACACAAAATCGAATGGAGACGAATCGTTCGTCTAGATTCATCAAATTCTATCAAATATATCTAAAATAACTTTAGATATATTTGATAGAAAATCCTGAAATTTGTCATGAACTCATTATTTATGATTTACTATCAAACACCGGGATTTCACAGACTCTTGTTTTCGATATATCAATATGTGATTTTTGACGAATCGTTCGTCTCGAGGCGAACGAAAATTCCTTAAAATGTTTTGTTGAGTAAGATAGCGATATGAAATTGATTTTTGATTTATTTATTTTTTCTCATACATTTTTGATTTTCTTTTTTTCATATTGTTTAGTTTGACTTGTTTTGTTAAGTATGATAGCAATGTGAAATTGCTTTTTAATTTACTCCTATGTTCTTTTTTATAAAAAATGAATTACACTAAATTGGTTTAATGTACAAACATTTTTTGGCGATGCATTTAAAGAATCCCGAGAATTTCAGGATCCCGAAAAAATCTCGAAAAATCCCGGGATCCCGAGATTCTATATTTTGAAATCCCGAATACCGGGATTTATAAAAATCGATCCCTATTCAGAAGTAATGTTTGCAGAAAATCCCCAACAATCACTTCTAGATTTTGTACGTAATTTCCAGGTTAGATGCAAAGACGACGTTAATAATAAAAATAGGGGAAATGAAAAATAATAGTTTTCCGTGCCAATTAAACAAAAAGTATTGTTGGTAACCACAACCACTAAATTAGATATAATATTTTCCAAAAATGGGTATTAAGTTTAATTTTAATGAAAATATAAAATGTATGTTTTAAATGTCGTAAAAAGATATTTTCCCTGGCAAGTATTATTTCTATTTTTAGTGCAACTTTCCCAAAACATGGTGTTTGGACGTTCGTTGTAAGAATTATATGCTTCTGTGCATTCTGTGCTTCTGTACATTTTTGTATTAAAAAATTTATTCACGTAAATATATTATGTTGTAACATATTAACATATCGATTGCAAACATAATATACTAGTTTTCAAACACAATATTCTTGTACCCACACATATTGTATTAAAATTTTAGTCCCAAACATATTCTTCCTCCGTGTAGTAACTTCGCTGTGCTAAATTGGTTTTTATACTCAATGTTTTCACCACATTTATTATATTATTTGAAACATATGCTGTCTTTTTTCAAATCTTGGTGTTTGCTTTCGAACCTTACAGAATTGATGTGGACAAGAGGACCCATATTTTTCAGTAATCTAGGATAGTGTCATATATCATCTGGTATCGATGATAGATCTTCGCCTTTACATACTATATCTCCTTTAATATTGAAATGGCGTTTTACTGTAAAAGTACATAAGGACAATTTAATCCTTATGCAAATACTGGAAAATACAATCAAGAAGTGACACAAGCAGGGATAAATTTCAACCCGATACCATTAATTTTGAAGGATAGTAGCGTGTTTGAAACTATATTTTTGCTCTAAAAACGCGATATTTTATTTATGATTCAGCATTTTTTTAACAATAAGCATTGCATCTTTTGATATCCTATAATTTATAAAAAAAATACTACTTACCATCCTGAAGAATTTCTTGAACATATCTTTCTGCAAACTTAACAATAGAAGATATTCCTCTGTATGCGACTTTCACGTAATATCCCATCTTATTTTTGTCAATTATTCTTCGACGAAGAGCAATTAATTAAAATTTTAAATGTTAAATGTAATTACAAATCATCGCAAACTTTTTGTTGCATCAGTAAATATTTGGTTCTGAATACCAAATTAATTTGAAATAACGCTGTATTGAGTCTGTTCACAGTAAGTTAATTGTGGGTATTAATATAATGAAAAGTATTAATGTAACCAACTGTCATTCGATTGGTACAACCAATACATGGTTCGAAAACAGCACTTTCCGAAGTTGTGGAAACTAATAGGAATAAATTTTTTAGAAAGAGAGTAATTTGGTTACTAACACACCCAGTTGGTTGTGAATATCGACATTCCGTATAATTCATTTTCATATCGTTTTACAGACTTTCATATTGTTGAAATTTTTAGTCGTTGTAATAAACTGTATGTTACAGGGAATAATTTTCTATAGACTTTACCGTTTTCTAACCAATCTGTTTTCTGTGTGCAGCAAACAAAAATTTGACAGTTTTGGTCAAATATTTCACTAGTCTGACCGTAGCTTAAGTCCAAATTATACCCCATTCACAGTAGTTTCGAAATCTACTAAAAGTGGATTTCAAATCCTTTTTGTATAAGGCAAATGATAGTTAAAATCTGGTTGAAGTGCATTTTGGAAGTGTAATGTGAATGAGGTATTAAATTAAATGCACTTAAGGTATTTTAGTTTTCAATTTAATTGCCTTATGCTTTATTTCGTAGAAACTTATGTAACAATATCGTTAATTTTCCAAAAATTCGTCGATTTTCGTTTAAAGGTGTGTACTATGTTCAGCTTTCAAGTTGAAAATCACTTTATTTTCGCGATTACTTTTCCTGAAGTGATCAAAATTATAAATGAAAACAAACATATTCCTGTAAAGTCTTGCCGAAATCAAGAGCAGCAAGAAACTGTGCATCAATTAATTTACCTGGTTTATATGGAACGTTTTTAATAAAGTAATCGCAAAAAGCGAACATAGTACTGACCTTGACCCTTTAAAAGAAATGATTATGTTAAAATATGCAGTTGTGAAGGGTGTTACCTTTGTAGACCACATTTACTTACTTCAAAACCTGAAAGGACACCCAAATATATTCCAATTGGGACATTTAGATGACATATTGTTTGTACAATAAAATGTATTTTTATTTATAAAATTATTACACGAAGTTAGTAAAACAAAGTAAATGCAAATGGAAAAATATGTTAGAGTTCTTCACATGGTGAAGCCAGCGGGGACAATTCCTCAATCTCCGAATCTTCAATTTCACAAAGATGTACTGATCTATTGCTTCCTCGACAGAAATATTCATCTTCAGAATTTACTGCAATAACAAGAGAAAATTAAAATATTTATAAATGTACAATATCAATATGAATCGAAACTATTAAAGTTGTTAAAGCAAGATAAACAGGTGATAACAACAAATAAATTGTAGTAGATATATTTTTTGTGGAAGAAATGACCCCAATTTTTAAAATTTCTATACCATTTATTTAAAATCGGCTACCAAAAACGATACAAGAATTTTTTAAAATATTAGTAAAAATAATACTTGATGGCGTCTCCAGTTGGATCCTTTTAGCATCGAATCGAGTTGGAGAGGATTTAACAAAGGTTTGCAATATTGTTCCATTCTTTGCAAACACTGAATTGGGCATTCTTTGCAAACACTGAATTGGGGAAATAAGACCCCAATACGGAAATGAAATAAAGCCCCAAACTTGTATATTGAGTACAATATTATTCAACCGTCGAACTGAATGGACGTGTTTTTTTAATAGCGGATTATTTCATCGTAATAAGTACTTATTACGAATTTCACGTGTGATGGAAACTTAAGCCAAAGTCATCCATTGGGTTGCTAACTTCAGGGCCCAGTGGACGAGTATCGACTGAAGTTATAAATTTGGGCAGTGACCAAGAGTCAGGCCCAATTAGTCGACCTGTAGACGGGTCGACAGGTGGCGACACTTTGGCAAGTCGTCCTTTTCTAAGGTAACGACATAAAAAGGAGGTAGTCCCTCACGAAAGAGATTCAAAGAACGCAGAAATGCTTTGTTTATCCTAAAAAAAATTAGGATCTGTCGACCCAAGAACGTTGTCGGCTAAGCAAAGCGATTCCTTAAAATGGGCTCAAGGAATTCTTGAAGCTGGAAAAAGGAAGCGATCACCGGATGAGCTGGCATCCTCTAAACGTGATCAAAGATCGTATGTTGAACATTGAGTCGCTACCACATCTAGCCCAGACCCAGGGACGTGTAAGTTATGGCTTTCATGATATCCATATGAAGGTAAACAAAAGCGATCAGCCAAAGGATTCCGAAACGGACAAGCCTCCGGTAGAGTCAGAAGTGAAAAAATCTCCTTGCGATGCCGAAGGAGACATAAAAACTGCCGACATTGACGAACATCGTATGCGGGAAGTCTACAGGCTCAAACCTCACCAAAGCTGAACCGCGGATTGTTGCGAGAGTCACCGAGATCTGTGAAGAGGAAGGCTGATGTGACGGTGGTTGAAAATTTGGATGGTTCTACGGTTCCTCCCGATAAATCTTCACCATTATAAAGCTGCTTGTGCTGCCTTAAAAGTTCTCCTGATTAAAGGAGACATAGACATAGTTCTTATTCAAGAACCATTTGTATATAAGAATAAGATCTGTGAATTAAGCACTCCGGGTTTCAAACTTTAATACCGGTAAAGATATAAATCGAGCATGTATAATTACCAAAAACTAACTAAACTTATTTATTCTTCCTTCATTGAGCATTACAGACACTGTTGTGGTACCCAATATATCCAAATGCAAAAATTGGGTACCTTCGGTTTACATGGACATGATAGGGAGATGCCTCCGTGTGCCGTTAAGACCTTAGTTGCGGATGGAATGCGATGCAAATGCACATCATAGTATTTGGGGAAGTAGTGATACTAATGCAAGGGGAGAGTCGCTAATAGAGTTTAATTTGTGTACCAACCTGGTAGTTTGTAATAAGGCAGATGCACCAACCTTCGTCGTCAAAAACAGGCAAGCGGTTTTGGACGTCACATTGGCCTCTCCGGAACTGAATTATAAGATATCTGAGTGGCAAGTTTTGAGGGAACATAGCTTCTCAGACCATCGCTACATCAGTTTTAGATTGGCTGTTTGTACCTCAAAGACCACATTTCCGCCAAATGTTAGGAAAGCTGATTGGAATAGGTATAGGGAATCGTTCAATATAATGATACCGGAAATACCAGACACAAATATGAGCACTTAGTAGTCAAATATGAGCACTTAGTATTCGCAGTGCAGCGGACTACTAAGGCCTTCAACATCTCACTGGAAGCTACATGCCCTAGAGGAGAGCCAAGGGGGAAAAATGGCGGTCGAGTTTTTGGTGGTCTAGGAAGTTAAGTAATATGAGAAAATCCTGCAGGAAGCTCTTTAACAAAGCAAAGTCCACAAGAGCTCCGGAGGATTGGGACACTTACAAGATGAATCTGAGAGGACATAAACGAGAACTTAGAAGGGCTCAACTTAACTTTTGGAACGATTACTATAGCAGTATATAGTCCGAGGCTTCCAGACTACGGAAGGTACTAGCATCCGCTAACTACTCCAGGTTTCATTAAAACATCGGAGGGCAATTGGACAACGTCCAGTGAGGAGACACTGGAGGTACTATTGGACACACATTTACAAGGAATTCAGACGGTTAACCATGTTCTGGCGGTGCCACAGTGGCTCAGCGGTCATTTCTTATCGAGGAAATTGTATCGGAATCCAGAATAAAATGGGCTTTAAATAGCTTTGGACCATTCAAATCCCCCGGACCTGATGGAATTACTCTGGCGGAGTTACAAGCAATGACTAAAAGAATTATCCCTTGGTTGACGGTGATATATAAAGGATGTATAAACTTAGCATATATTCCTGAAAATTGGAGGGAAACAAAAGTCGTTTTCATACCTAAAGCCTCTCACTCGAGTACGAAGGATTTCCGACCATTTAGCTTATGCTCATTCCTACTTAAGACTCTGGAGAGGATGATAGATATTTATCTTATAACTAGTTTGCTCTCGAAACGATAGCATGCATACTCGAAGGGCAGGTCTACTGAGACCGCATTGCATGAACTAGTAAGCTTTATGGAAAGCTCACTATCGATCAATGAATACACAATCGTGGCGCTTCTAGACATCGGAGTTACTAGTTTGCTCTCGAAACGATAGCATGCATACTCGAAGGGCAGGTCTACTGAGACCGCATTGCGTGAACTAGTAAGCTTTATGGAAAGCTCACTATCGATCAATGAATACACAATCGTGGCGCTTCTAGACATCGGAGGGGCATTCAATAACGTCCATCCGAGCTCGATATTAAATGGAATGGTAACTCTGAATGTTGATCCAGGTATACTTAGGTTGTTAGACGAACTTGTAATACCTGGGCGTTATTGTGGACAGGAAGCTGAACTTTAAACTTAATATTGAAGAAAGGGTAAGAAAAGCCACGGTAGCTTTGTATTCGTGCAAAAAGGCAATAGGAACAAAGAACAAAGTATGGCTTGCTTGTATATCTCAGGGGCATTCAGTAAGACAATAACAGATTCCCTTAATGTCATGCTGCATCTATTGCCTTTAGACATTTTGGCCAAACAGTCAGCTACAACAACGGCTGTACGGATGCGCGAGCTATCGCTGTGGTCGGAAAAAATGTACGGTCACAGTTTGGTCCTCAAAATAATGCTAGATGTGCCTAATGTAGTGGCACACTTTCTGGCGAAACCACTTTTCGATAAAAAGTTTGAAACCAACATATTCCTGTAAAGTCTTGCCGAAATCAAGAGCAGCAAGAAACTGTGCATCAATTAATTTACCTGGTTTATATGGAACGTTTTTAATAAAGTAATCGCAAAAAGCGAACATAGTACTGACCTTGACCCTTTAAAAGAAATGATTATGTTAAAATATGCAGTTGTGAAGGGTGTTACCTTTGTAGACCACATTTACTTACTTCAAAACCTGAAAGGACACCCAAATATATTCCAATTGGGACATTTAGATGACATATTGTTTGTACAATAAAATGTATTTTTATTTATAAAATTATTACACGAAGTTAGTAAAACAAAGTAAATGCAAATGGAAAAATATGTTAGAGTTCTTCACATGGTGAAGCCAGCGGGGACAATTCCTCAATCTCCGAATCTTCAATTTCACAAAGATGTACTGATCTATTGCTTCCTCGACAGAAATATTCATCTTCAGAATTTACTGCAATAACAAGAGAAAATTAAAATATTTATAAATGTACAATATCAATATGAATCGAAACCATTAAAGTTGTTAAAGCAAGATAAACAGGTGATAACAACAAATAAATTGTAGTAGATATATTTTTTGTGGAAGAAATGACCCCAATTTTTAAAATTTCTATACCATTTATTTAAAATCGGCTACCAAAAACGATACAAGAATTTTTTAAAATATTAGTAAAAATAATACTTGATGGCGTCTCCAGTTGGATCCTTTTAGCATCGAATCGAGTTGGAGAGGATTTAACAAAGGTTTGCAATATTGTTCCATTCTTTGCAAACACTGAATTGGGCATTCTTTGCAAACACTGAATTGGGGAAATAAGACCCCAATACGGAAATGAAATAAAGCCCCAAACTTGTATATTGAGTACAATATTATTCAACCGTCGAACTGAATGGACGTGTTTTTTTAATAGCGGATTATTTCATCGTAATAAGTACTTATTACGAATTTCACGTGTGATGGAAACTTAAGCCAAAGTCATCCATTGGGTTGCTAACTTCAGGGCCCAGTGGACGAGTATCGACTGAAGTTATAAATTTGGGCAGTGACCAAGAGTCAGGCCCAATTAGTCGACCTGTAGACGGGTCGACAGGTGGCGACACTTTGGCAAGTCGTCCTTTTCTAAGGTAACGACATAAAAAGGAGGTAGTCCCTCACGAAAGAGATTCAAAGAACGCAGAAATGCTTTGTTTATCCTAAAAAAAATTAGGATCTGTCGACCCAAGAACGTTGTCGGCTAAGCAAAGCGATTCCTTAAAATGGGCTCAAGGAATTCTTGAAGCTGGAAAAAGGAAGCGATCACCGGATGAGCTGGCATCCTCTAAACGTGATCAAAGATCGTATGTTGAACATTGAGTCGCTACCACATCTAGCCCAGACCCAGGGACGTGTAAGTTATGGCTTTCATGATATCCATATGAAGGTAAACAAAAGCGATCAGCCAAAGGATTCCGAAACGGACAAGCCTCCGGTAGAGTCAGAAGTGAAAAAATCTCCTTGCGATGCCGAAGGAGACATAAAAACTGCCGACATTGACGAACATCGTATGCGGGAAGTCTACAGGCTCAAACCTCACCAAAGCTGAACCGCGGATTGTTGCGAGAGTCACCGAGATCTGTGAAGAGGAAGGCTGATGTGACGGTGGTTGAAAATTTGGATGGTTCTACGGTTCCTCCCGATAAATCTTCACCATTATAAAGCTGCTTGTGCTGCCTTAAAAGTTCTCCTGATTAAAGGAGACATAGACATAGTTCTTATTCAAGAACCATCTGTATATAAGAATAAGATCTGTGAATTAAGCACTCCGGGTTTCAAACTTTAATACCGGTAAAGATATAAATCGAGCATGTATAATTACCAAAAACTAACTAAACTTATTTATTCTTCCTTCATTGAGCATTACAGACACTGTTGTGGTACCCAATATATCCAAATGCAAAAATTGGGTACCTTCGGTTTACATGGACATGATAGGGAGATGCCTCCGTGTGCCGTTAAGACCTTAGTTGCGGATGGAATGCGATGCAAATGCACATCATAGTATTTGGGGAAGTAGTGATACTAATGCAAGGGGAGAGTCGCTAATAGAGTTTAATTTGTGTACCAACCTGGTAGTTTGTAATAAGGCAGATGCACCAACCTTCGTCGTCAAAAACAGGCAAGCGGTTTTGGACGTCACATTGGCCTCTCCGGAACTGAATTATAAGATATCTGAGTGGCAAGTTTTGAGGGAACATAGCTTCTCAGACCATCGCTACATCAGTTTTAGATTGGCTGTTTGTACCTCAAAGACCACATTTCCGCCAAATGTTAGGAAAGCTGATTGGAATAGGTATAGGGAATCGTTCAATATAATGATACCGGAAATACCAGACACAAATATGAGCACTTAGTAGTCAAATATGAGCACTTAGTATTCGCAGTGCAGCGGACTACTAAGGCCTTCAACATCTCACTGGAAGCTACATGCCCTAGAGGAGAGCCAAGGGGGAAAAATGGCGGTCGAGTTTTTGGTGGTCTAGAAAGTTAAGTAATATGAGAAAATCCTGCAGGAAGCTCTTTAACAAAGCAAAGTCCACAAGAGCTCCGGAGGATTGGGACACTTACAAGATGAATCTGAGAGGACATAAACGAGAACTTAGAAGGGCTCAACTTAACTTTTGGAACGATTACTATAGCAGTATATAGTCCGAGGCTTCCAGACTACGGAAGGTACTAGCATCCGCTAACTACTCCAGGTTTCATTAAAACATCGGAGGGCAATTGGACAACGTCCAGTGAGGAGACACTGGAGGTACTATTGGACACACATTTACAAGGAATTCAGACGGTTAACCATGTTCTGGCGGTGCCACAGTGGCTCAGCGGTCATTTCTTATCGAGGAAATTGTATCGGAATCCAGAATAAAATGGGCTTTAAATAGCTTTGGACCATTCAAATCCCCCGGACCTGATGAAATTACTCTGGCGGAGTTACAAGCAATGACTAAAAGAATTATCCCTTGGTTGACGGTGATATATAAAGGATGTATAAACTTAGCATATATTCCAGAAAATTGGAGGGAAACAAAAGTCGTTTTCATACCTAAAGCCTCTCACTCGAGTACGAAGGATTTCCGACCATTTAGCTTATGCTCATTCCTACTTAAGACTCTGGAGAGGATGATAGATATTTATCTTATAACTAGTTTGCTCTCGAAACGATAGCATGCATACTCGAAGGGCAGGTCTACTGAGACCGCATTGCATGAACTAGTAAGCTTTATGGAAAGCTCACTATCGATCAATGAATACACAATCGTGGCGCTTCTAGACATCGGAGTTACTAGTTTGCTCTCGAAACGATAGCATGCATACTCGAAGGGCAGGTCTACTGAGACCGCATTGCGTGAACTAGTAAGCTTTATGGAAAGCTCACTATCGATCAATGAATACACAATCGTGGCGCTTCTAGACATCGGAGGGGCATTCAATAACGTCCATCCGAGCTCGATATTAAATGGAATGGTAACTCTGAATGTTGATCCAGGTATACTTAGGTTGTTAGACGAACTTGTAATACCTGGGCGTTATTGTGGACAGGAAGCTGAACTTTAAACTTAATATTGAAGAAAGGGTAAGAAAAGCCACGGTAGCTTTGTATTCGTGCAAAAAGGCAATAGGAACAAAGAACAAAGTATGGCTTGCTTGTATATCTCAGGGGCATTCAGTAAGACAATAACAGATTCCCTTAATGTCATGCTGCATCTATTGCCTTTAGACATTTTGGCCAAACAGTCAGCTACAACAACGGCTGTACGGATGCGCGAGCTATCGCTGTGGTCGGAAAAAATGTACGGTCACAGTTTGGTCCTCAAAATAATGCTAGATGTGCCTAATGTAGTGGCACACTTTCTGGCGAAACCACTTTTCGATAAAAAGTTTGAAACCAACATATTCCTGTAAAGTCTTGCCGAAATCAAGAGCAGCAAGAAACTGTGCATCAATTAATTTACCTGGTTTATATGGAACGTTTTTAATAAAGTAATCGCAAAAAGCGAACATAGTACTGACCTTGACCCTTTAAAAGAAATGATTATGTTAAAATATGCAGTTGTGAAGGGTGTTACCTTTGTAGACCACATTTACTTACTTCAAAACCTGAAAGGACACCCAAATATATTCCAATTGGGACATTTAGATGACATATTGTTTGTACAATAAAATGTATTTTTATTTATAAAATTATTACACGAAGTTAGTAAAACAAAATAAATGCAAATGGAAAAATATGTTAGAGTTCTTCACATGGTGAAGCCAGCGGGGACAATTCCTCCATCTCCGAATCTTCAATTTCACAAAGATGTACTGATCTATTGCTTCCTCGACAGAAATATTCATCTTCAGAATTTACTGCAATAACAAGAGAAAATTAAAATATTTATAAATGTACAATATCAATATGAATCGAAACCATTAAAGTTGTTAAAGCAAGATAAACAGGTGATAACAACAAATAAATTGTAGTAGATATATTTTTTGTGGAAGAAATGACCCCAATTTTTAAAATTTCTATATCATTTATTTAAAATCGGCTACCAAAAACGATACAAGAATTTTTTAAAATATTAGTAAAAATAATACTTGATGGCGTCTCCAGTTGGATCCTTTTAGCATCGAATCGAGTTGGAGAGGATTTAACAAAGGTTTGCAATATTGTTCCATTCTTTGCAAACACTGAATTGGGCATTCTTTGCAAACACTGAATTGGGGAAATAAGACCCCAATACGGAAATGAAATAAAGCCCCAAACTTGTATATTGAGTACAATATTATTCAACCGTCGAACTGAATGGACGTGTTTTTTAATAGCGGATTATTTCATCGTAATAAGTAGTTATTACGAATTTCACGTGTGATGGAAACTTAAGCCAAAGTCATCCATTGGGTTGCTAACTTCAGGGCCCAGTGGACGAGTATCGACTGAAGTTATAAATTTGGGCAGTGACCAAGAGTCAGGCCCAATTAGTCGACCTGTAGACGGGTCGACAGGTGGCGACACTTTGGCAAGTCGTCCTTTTCTAAGGTAACGACATAAAAAGGAGGTAGTCCCTCACGAAAGAGATTCAAAGAACGCAGAAATGCTTTGTTTATCCTAAAAAAATTAGGATCTGTCGACCCAAGAACGTTGTCGGCTAAGCAAAGCGATTCCTTAAAATGGGCTCAAGGAATTCTTGAAGCTGGAAAAAGGAAGCGATCACCGGATGAGCTGGCATCCTCTAAACGTGATCAAAGATCGTATGTTGAACATTGAGTCGCTACCACATCTAGCCCAGACCCAGGGACGTGTAAGTTATGGCTTTCATGATATCCATATGAAGGTAAACAAAAGCGATCAGCCAAAGGATTCCGAAACGGACAAGCCTCCGGTAGAGTCAGAAGTGAAAAAATCTCCTTGCGATGCCGAAGGAGACATAAAAACTGCCGACATTGACGAACATCGTATGCGGGAAGTCTACAGGCTCAAACCTCACCAAAGCTGAACCGCGGATTGTTGCGAGAGTCACCGAGATCTGTGAAGAGGAAGGCTGATGTGACGGTGGTTGAAAATTTGGATGGTTCTACGGTTCCTCCAGATAAATCTTCACCATTATAAAGCTGCTTGTGCTGCCTTAAAAGTTCTCCTGATTAAAGGAGACATAGACATAGTTCTTATTCAAGAACCATCTGTATATAAGAATAAGATCTGTGAATTAAGCACTCCGGGTTTCAAACTTTAATACCGGTAAAGATATAAATCGAGCATGTATAATTACCAAAAACTAACTAAACTTATTTATTCTTCCTTCATTGAGCATTACAGACACTGTTGTGGTACCCAATATATCCAAATGCAAAAATTGGGTACCTTCGGTTTACATGGACATGATAGGGAGATGCCTCCGTGTGCCGTTAAGACCTTAGTTGCGGATGGAATGCGATGCAAATGCACATCATAGTATTTGGGGAAGTAGTGATACTAATGCAAGGGGAGAGTCGCTAATAGAGTTTAATTTGTGTACCAACCTGGTAGTTTGTAATAAGGCAGATGCACCAACCTTCGTCGTCAAAAACAGGCAAGCGGTTTTGGACGTCACATTGGCCTCTCCGGAACTGAATTATAAGATATCTGAGTGGCAAGTTTTGAGGGAACATAGCTTCTCAGACCATCGCTACATCAGTTTTAGATTGGCTGTTTGTACCTCAAAGACCACATTTCCGCCAAATGTTAGGAAAGCTGATTGGAATAGGTATAGGGAATCGTTCAATATAATGATACCGGAAATACCAGACACAAATATGAGCACTTAGTAGTCAAATATGAGCACTTAGTATTCGCAGTGCAGCGGACTACTAAGGCCTTCAACATCTCACTGGAAGCTACATGCCCTAGAGGAGAGCCAAGGGGGAAAAATGGCGGTCGAGTTTTTGGTGGTCTAGGAAGTTAAGTAATATGAGAAAATCCTGCAGGAAGCTCTTTAACAAAGCAAAGTCCACAAGAGCTCCGGAGGATTGGGACACTTACAAGATGAATCTGAGAGGACATAAACGAGAACTTAGAAGGGCTCAACTTAACTTTTGGAACGATTACTATAGCAGTATATAGTCCGAGGCTTCCAGACTACGGAAGGTACTAGCATCCGCTAACTACTCCAGGTTTCATTAAAACATCGGAGGGCAATTGGACAACGTCCAGTGAGGAGACACTGGAGGTACTATTGGACACACATTTACAAGGAATTCAGACGGTTAACCATGTTCTGGCGGTGCCACAGTGGCTCAGCGGTCATTTCCTATCGAGGAAATTGTATCGGAATCCAGAATAAAATGGGCTTTAAATAGCTTTGGACCATTCAAATCCCCCGGACCTGATGGAATTACTCTGGCGGAGTTACAAGCAATGACTAAAAGAATTATCCCTTGGTTGACGGTGATATATAAAGGATGTATAAACTTAGCATATATTCCAGAAAATTGGAGGGAAACAAAAGTCGTTTTCATACCTAAAGCCTCTCACTCGAGTACGAAGGATTTCCGACCATTTAGCTTATGCTCATTCCTACTTAAGACTCTGGAGAGGATGATAGATATTTATCTTATAACTAGTTTGCTCTCGAAACGATAGCATGCATACTCGAAGGGCAGGTCTACTGAGACCGCATTGCATGAACTAGTAAGCTTTATGGAAAGCTCACTATCGATCAATGAATACACAATCGTGGCGCTTCTAGACATCGGAGTTACTAGTTTGCTCTCGAAACGATAGCATGCATACTCGAAGGGCAGGTCTACTGAGACCGCATTGCATGAACTAGTAAGCTTTATGGAAAGCTCACTATCGATCAATGAATACACAATCGTGGCGCTTCTAGACATCGAAGGGGCATTCAATAACGTCCATCCGAGCTCGATATTAAATGGAATGGTAACTCTGAATGTTGATCCAGGTATACTTAGGTTGTTAGACGAACTTGTAATACCTGGGCGTTATTGTGGACAGGAAGCTGAACTTTAAACTTAATATTGAAGAAAGGGTAAGAAAAGCCACGGTAGCTTTGTATTCGTGCAAAAAGGCAATAAGAACAAAGTGGGCACTAAAACCGAAAATTGTGGATTGGCTATACACGGCAGTGGTTAGACCTATAATGCTATATGACATTGTAGTCTGGTGGCCGGCACTTCAGCAAGTTTAGATAAAGTTCACCGTATGGCTTGCTTGTATATCTCAGGGGCATTCAGTAAGACAATAACAGATTCCCTTAATGTCATGCTGCATCTATTGCCTTTAGACATTTTGGCCAAACAGTCAGCTACAACAACGGCTGTACGGATGCGCGAGCTATCGCTGTGGTCGGAAAAAATGTACGGTCACAGTTTGGTCCTCAAAATAATGCTAGATGTGCCTAACGTAGTGGCACACTTTCTGGCGAAACCACTTTTCGATAAAAAGTTTGAAACCAACATATTCCTGTAAAGTCTTGCCGAAATCAAGAGCAGCAAGAAACTGTGCATCAATTAATTTACCTGGTTTATATGGAACGTTTTTAATAAAGTAATCGCAAAAAGCGAACATAGTACTGACCTTGACCCTTTAAAAGAAATGATTATGTTAAAATATGCAGTTGTGAAGGGTGTTACCTTTGTAGACCACATTTACTTACTTCAAAACCTGAAAGGACACCCAAATATATTCCAATTGGGACATTTAGATGACATATTGTTTGTACAATAAAATGTATTTTTATTTATAAAATTATTACACGAAGTTAGTAAAACAAAATAAATGCAAATGGAAAAATATGTTAGAGTTCTTCACATGGTGAAGCCAGCGGGGACAATTCCTCCATCTCCGAATCTTCAATTTCACAAAGATGTACTGATCTATTGCTTCCTCGACAGAAATATTCATCTTCAGAATTTACTGCAATAACAAGAGAAAATTAAAATATTTATAAATGTACAATATCAATATGAATCGAAACCATTAAAGTTGTTAAAGCAAGATAAACAGGTGATAACAACAAATAAATTGTAGTAGATATATTTTTTGTGGAAGAAATGACCCCAATTTTTAAAATTTCTATACCATTTATTTAAAATCGGCTACCAAAAACGATACAAGAATTTTTTAAAATATTAGTAAAAATAATACTTGATGGCGTCTCCAGTTGGATCCTTTTAGCATCGAATCGAGTTGGAGAGGATTTAACAAAGGTTTGCAATATTGTTCCATTCTTTGCAAACACTGAATTGGGCATTCTTTGCAAACACTGAATTGGGGAAATAAGACCCCAATACGGAAATAAAATAAAGCCCCAAACTTGTATATTGAGTACAATATTATTCAACCGTCGAACTGAATGGACGTGTTTTTTTAATAGCGGATTATTTCATCGTAATAAGTACTTATTACGAATTTCACGTGTGATGGAAACTTAAGCCAAAGTCATCCATTGGGTTGCTAACTTCAGGGCCCAGTGGACGAGTATCGACTGAAGTTATAAATTTGGGCAGTGACCAAGAGTCAGGCCCAATTAGTCGACCTGTAGACGGGTCGACAGGTGGCGACACTTTGGCAAGTCGTCCTTTTCTAAGGTAACGACATAAAAAGGAGGTAGTCCCTCACGAAAGAGATTCAAAGAACGCAGAAATGCTTTGTTTATCCTAAAAAAATTAGGATCTGTCGACCCAAGAACGTTGTCGGCTAAGCAAAGCGATTCCTTAAAATGGGCTCAAGGAATTCTTGAAGCTGGAAAAAGGAAGCGATCACCGGATGAGCTGGCATCCTCTAAACGTGATCAAAGATCGTATGTTGAACATTGAGTCGCTACCACATCTAGCCCAGACCCAGGGACGTGTAAGTTATGGCTTTCATGATATCCATATGAAGGTAAACAAAAGCGATCAGCCAAAGGATTCCGAAACGGACAAGCCTCCGGTAGAGTCAGAAGTGAAAAAATCTCCTTGCGATGCCGAAGGAGACATAAAAACTGCCGACATTGACGAACATCGTATGCGGGAAGTCTACAGGCTCAAACCTCACCAAAGCTGAACCGCGGATTGTTGCGAGAGTCACCGAGATCTGTGAAGAGGAAGGCTGATGTGACGGTGGTTGAAAATTTGGATGGTTCTACGGTTCCTCCAGATAAATCTTCACCATTATAAAGCTGCTTGTGCTGCCTTAAAAGTTCTCCTGATTAAAGGAGACATAGACATAGTTCTTATCCAAGAACCATCTGTATATAAGAATAAGATCTGTGAATTAAGCACTCCGAGTTTCAAACTTTAATACCGGTAAAGATATAAATCGAGCATGTATAATTACCAAAAACTAACTAAACTTATTTATTCTTCCTTCATTGAGCATTACAGACACTGTTGTGGTACCCAATATATCCAAATGCAAAAATTGGGTACCTTCAGTCTACATGGACATGATAGGGAGATGCCTCCGTGTGCCGTTAAGACCTTAGTTGCGGATGGAATGCGATGCAAATGCACATCATAGTATTTGGGGAAGTAGTGATACTAATGCAAGGGGAGAGTCGCTAATAGAGTTTAATTTGTGTACCAACCTGGTAGTTTGTAATAAGGCAGATGCACCAACCTTCGTCGTCAAAAATAGGCAAGCGGTTTTGGACGTCACATTGGCCTCTCCGGAACTGAATTATAAGATATCTGAGTGGCAAGTTTTGAGGGAACATAGCTTCTCAGACCATCGCTACATCAGTTTTAGATTGGCTGTTTGTACCTCAAAGACCACATTTCCGCCAAATGTTAGGAAAGCTGATTGGAATAGGTATAGGGAATCGTTCAATATAATGATACCGGAAATACCATACACAAATATGAGCACTGTGCAAGATATCGAATACGCAGTGCAGCGGACTACTAAGGCCTTCAACATCTCACTGGAAGCTACATGCCCTAGAGGAGAGCCAAGGGGGAAAAATGGCGGTCGAGTTTTTGGTGGTCTAGGAAGTTAAGTAATATGAGAAAATCCTGCAGGAAGCTCTTTAACAAAGCAAAGTCCTCAAGAGCTCCGGAGGATTGGGACACTTACAAGATGAATCTGAGAGGACATAAACGAGAACTTAGAAGGGCTCAACTTAACTTTTGGAACGATTACTATAGCAGTATATAGTCCGAGGCTTCCAGACTACGGAAGGTACTAGCATCCGCTAACTACTCCAGGTTTCATTAAAACATCGGAGGGCAATTGGACAACCTCCAGTGAGGAGACACTGGAGGTACTATTGGACACACATTTACAAGGAATTCAGACGGTTAACCATGTTCTGGCGGTGCCACAGTGGCTCAGCGGTCATTTCCTATCGAGGAAATTGTATCGGAATCCAGAATAAAATGGGCTTTAAATAGCTTTGGACCATTCAAATCCCCCGGACCTGATGGAATTACTCTGGCGGAGTTACAAGCAATGACTAAAAGAATTATCCCTTGGTTGAAGGTGATATATAAAGGATGTATAAACTTAGCATATATTCCAGAAAATTGGAGGGAAACAAAAGTCGTTTTCATACCTAAAGCCTCTCACTCGAGTACGAAGGATTTCCGACCATTCAGCTTATGCTCATTCCTACTTAAGACTCTGGAGAGGATGATAGATATTTATCTTATAACTAGTTTGCTCTCGAAACGACAGCATGCATACTCGAAGGGCAGGTCTACTGAGACCGCATTGCATGAACTAGTAAGCTTTATGGAAAGCTCACTATCGATCAATGAATACACAATCGTGGCGCTTCTAGACATCGAAGGGGCATTCAATAACGTCCATCCGAGCTCGAAAGTTTGAAACCAACAGTGAGGCGTGGTGTACACAGACTCCGGGGAATAAAAGATATATAGATTTCTACACTGATAGCTCCAGATTGGATGGACAAGTGGGTTTCGGAGTATATTCTACAAATCTGGATCTTCGAATAGCGAAAAGATTACATAATCACTGTAGTGTTTTTCAGGCTGAAATATTTGCAATAAGAGAGGTGGTGAATTGGCTGAGAAGTAATGTTTCAAAAAATTTTGGCATTAATATATACTCAGACAGTCAACCTGCAATAAAGTCCTTGGACTCTGTGTTCCTTAACTCGAAAACGGCCATCGACTGCCGCAAATCTCTCAACGAGATTGCTGAGCAGTACAACATTCACCTACTATGGGTGCCTGGCCATAGGAGCATACCGGGGAACTGCGAAGCATATTCCAGGGGAACTAGAATCTGTTGGTATGTCTCTGGCTACCTGCAAGCTCTTACTGCGTGAGAAGGCTGTCATGATGGCAAATGTTCGATGGGAGAATTGCAATGGTTGTAACGACACCAAGCAAATATGGTCCCATTTAAACTTGAACCGCACACTAGATATGCTAGTGTTCTCAAGACGTCAGATTTCACTCCTGATATCTGCTATAACGGGTCGCTGTCTGATAGGCGAATTTGCAAAAACTATTGGTGCGAAGTATAATGACTACTGTATGAGCTGTCATGATGCGAAGGAAAAGTAATCAATTAAACACCTCTTGTGTGAGTGTTCTGCATTTTGTGTAAGGCGTAAGCGAACTTTACGGATATATAGCCTTAGATTACCGGCGGACCTGGAAAACGTTAACTTAAGCAGTCTGTTAATGTTTTTGGAACAATCTGGTTGGTTCAACAAAAGAAAATAATAGAAAAGGTTCAGTGGTTAAAACTAGAAGTGCCCATATGCAATAGGTACTTTTAGTTAAATGTGGTATCACAATGGACTGAATAGTCTAAGTGAGCCTGAAAATTAATCGGGCTGCCACTTTAATCTAATCTTACAATACTGAATACAAAAACAACGATATGTGGGATATTGTCGCGTTTTCATAATAAAGTTTATGATGTTATTTAATTATGAAAGAACATCCTAATTCATTGATGAAAGTAAATCCTTATGAATTGGGGTTTTATTTCATTTTATTAAAACTAACTACTTTACTAAACGCGTAGACTGGCACCGATACAACTACCACATATTCACCCAGAGAAGGGATATGAGAACCTCAAACATGTTTCAAGAGCAAAATGTTATTTTTGTATGGTGACCATGTAACATATTCGCTGCAACCCTATGAAAAGACGTGACAGTGAAGTATTATACCTATTGCACAAAAAATTATCACCGGAAAGAAATATTTCTTCAAATTTTTTACAACATTTAAAATCTTTCAGAAATGTCCTCCCAAAGATGTTCTTTATTTTAACTACAAGGAAATGTTTGGGGTGATCATATTCCTGCTCTGCTTGAAGTTAGTATATAAATATGGCAATTTGAATTAGTCACCGATAAAATATTGGTATAGGATTTTGTAGATCGGCCATTCAATGGTTCGAATTGTAATAATATGTATAAGTAAATACGGACAAATTTGAGAATTGGATCGGAAGAAATTTTCTACTCCAAGAGGTTCTGGAGCTCAAATCTGGAGATAGGTTTACATAGAAGCTACACACAAAAAAATTTTTTTCTGATTCAATCACCAAATTAATTGATCCAATTAATTTTTTTAATTGAAATGTCTTCAATCACGAAAATGATAGTACCAATCACAGTTTTAATTGGGCATAGAAAAAATTCTTGATTAAAAAATTAATTGATTTTTTCAGCAAATTTCAATTAATTTTTTAATTGATTCAATTAAAAATTTAATTGATGTTGATTGCAAAACTCAACTAATTTATTAATTAAAAAAGGTAACTATTTTTAATTACTTTCTGAATTGGCTTAGAGTTTTTATTTGGATTAACATATGATTGTTTGAAATACATTTTTAATTAGTCTTCCGAATTAGATTAAAAAGTTAATTGTATCAATTAATTTTTTAATTACAAATTTTAAAATTGTCAATCATTGACTTAATTAACTTAATGTTTCTATCATGATTAAAAAGTTAATTGTATCAATTAATTTATTAATTGAAAAAATTTTCAACTTCAATTGACTTTTTAATTGGAAATATTTTGGTGATATTTTTTTCTGTGTATGTATAATTATGGACCATTTTTTCATGGTTAACGCACGCAGCCCACATTATGTGATATATTATAGTGACAGCCAGTGCTCATTTAGACAATACAGTTCAATTATACACTTCATTTACTCTACCCGGATTTCTAAGGCCGCCTTTTTTATCAAAAAATTTTCAAGTCTAGCTGTAGCATCCAAAGCGCAGAGACGTGTTTAAATCCGTATCGGGTATCAAACAATGTTTTTTTAATTCGTAAGAAAATCAGTTCAGCGGTGAACCTACACTCGATTTTGCTGACTGCACTTAAAACAACGGTGCTGCTATATTAAATACTGGCAGATCAAAAAAAAAAAAACAAAACACCACAACAACAAATAACAACAATAACAAATGTACAAGTAAAATTCATAGCCAATATTTACTGTAGAAAACTGTAAACAAAACCGATAAACAAACTGAGGCAGAAGAATCAATTCAGCAAAAGCAGAAAAAAGTTTCTAGTAACCCACACGCACAGAAAAAACATGGTTGCCGCATCCATTTAATGCTTATCTAGAGCATGTAGTTGTCGCAAGCAGAGAAAAATATATGCCGACAATAAGCATTTAAATGGTTCTAAAATGCCGCAACCATGTTCTATTATTTAAATGATAGAATTTGAGACCATTAAAAGGTCGGGAAAATCATGTATCTGACCATTCAAAAAATATTTTTTTGACTTTTTTGCAAGGAGAAAGTATTTTTATAGGTTACGTATAGACATGTCTAGAACCATTACATGGCCATACAGACCAGGTACGTTGTTTTTGTGACCATTTAGTTTTTTTAACTTTTTTGCAGGGAAAGGTTAGGTTAGGTGGCAGCCCGATGTATCAGGCTCACTTAGACTATTCAGTCCATTATGATACCACATTGTTGAACTTCTCTCTTATAACTGAGTGCTGCCCGATTCTATGTTAAGCTCAAAGACAAGGGACCTCCTTTTTATAGCCGAGTCCGAACGGCGTTCCACATTGCAGTGAAACCACTTAGAGAAGCTTTCTAACCCTCAGAAATGTCACCAGCATTACTGAAGTAGGATAATCCACCGCTGAAAACCTTGTGGTGTTCGGTCGAAGCAGGAATCGAACCCACGACCTTGTGTATGCAAGGCGGGAATGCTAGGTTGTGGTTGTGACCATGTTTTTTTAATTGGAAGAAAAATATTTTTGACGAATATCATAACATTTTTGATCGTGACCATTATCTTTTGATTCAAAGATGAGGACAATTTTATTTTTCTTAGAACTATATTCACTAAGTCAACATGGTTGCAGATGAAAATGTTACATGGTCGCCGCAAAAATAGCTCCTATCATTTTATTTTGCTCTTTGAATATGATCGTGACAATCATGTTTTTTCTCTGCGTGCAGATAATGGACAGAACATCGCTGCCAAGCTCGTGATATTGTCGCATTATACAATGGAACGGCTAGTTATACGCTACAATAAACGAACTGTGGGTTATCTTTAAAAATGGAAGAAACTCCATCAATCGTTACGGCAAGAAATAGCCTAAGCCTTTTCAGAGTTTTAAAACTCAAAGAATTGGAGCAAATCAATATTGAACTCCAGGAAAGAATAAAAGCGCTGGAGAATATTTGCAGCCAACACTCAAAAAAGTTTACTTGAATTAAAAGATTTTGACCTTCCCATAATTTGTTTGGTATTGATTCCGAGCCAAAGATGCGGCTTCTTTAATATAAAGACATTTGTAGCGACCTATATGGCCTTAAATCTAGGATCAATAATATTAAAATTAGGATACATATCTCAGTTATCGAATTTTGTTTCTCTTTTCGCGGTATATTAATACAGCTATTCACGTACAAACAAATACATGTCAAAATCCAAATTATAACGGATACCTCAAAGTAAATAATGTTTTCTTGATTCCAAAAAAAAAACGTTAAACTAAAGATGCTAAATCCTCAAAATAAGTCTTAGCCTATATTTGAAGCGTTTTTATCTTAAATTCAAAGATTCAATATTCCAGCTAATTTAAGAACAATTTCTTTAAATCAAAAATGTGTTTCTTTACTTTAAGGAAAAATTGTCTTAGTTCAAAGACATGCGACCTTAGAGGACGGACGACAATTTGTGTCCTAAATTTAATGAAACAAAAATTTTTGAAGTAAAGATTCTAAAATTTATTTTAATTAAAATTGCATTATTTGAAAGAAATTTTTCCTTTATATTTTGTAAATTGCGCATCCTAAAATTTAGGTTGCGTAATCTTTAACATCACGTAAATATTTTTTTCAGTGAACTGCATGAAGAAAATGCAGCGTTGCGATCACGGTTTGCACAAATTCAAGAAACAAATAATAATAGTGGAAGTACACGCAAAAAACAACGTTTGGAAAACGTGTACCGAAAATGTTTTTCGTTTGTTTCAGTTTTTCTTATCACCAAAAAAATTCGGTTGTTACAAAATTTTTAGTCCATTTCGTTTCTAACAAGTACTGTTCATTTCTGACTTTAATAAGACACATTTTACAGTTTCATAGTAAAAATTTAATGTAGTAGTATGTAATGTTGAACACCTTTTCGAAATCTTCCGAACATATCTGGAATATATGTAAAAAAGCAGGCATCGGAACCCACGACCCTTGGTATGCATGGCGGACGTATCAAGCACTGCCCCACGGTGCCCCACTAAATGTATGTTTCTGTTAAATAAAGTTGATTTAACTTATATGGATAATTGTCTATTGATGACAATAACAGCTACATAGCTCAGGCGACAGTGTGTTGGCTTACAAATTGCATGGACCGCGGACAATTCTCCGTCCAGGCGAAAGGTAAAATTAAAAAAATTCATAAAATCGAATAATTTTTTCTGCATTGTTTATATTACAGAACAAGTATATACAGCAGTAAGTTCGATCGGGCCGACTCTTAAATGCCCACCATCATGAATCAACGAGTACACTTCCCGAAGATAAATTTAAAGATTTTACCTATGAAGCGTATATCAAATTCTGGATTTATAAGAACCATTTTTGTTTGAGTTTTAGAGGAATCATCTCTTGTAAGTGTGCAAGAATATGATGATTTGAAATCTTAAATCTGTAGATTTTCACCCCCATTATTTAAATGATTACGAGAAGTAAAATCTGGAAATTTTACGTTCAGTATCTAGCAATTTTCATGATCAGTACACTTTCTGTACCCTCAAGTAGTGGAGGCCTTACCAACTGGACCGATAAAAACTAAATCCTATACATGTTTTTGTGGTCTAAAGGGTGATACGGTCAAAATTTGGTCAAGGGAAAACGAGTGTAAATCGGTGAAATCGTTTATTTAAAAAATCAAATTAAATTTCTTTTTCAAGTTCAATTAGTATAAAATTCAGGAAAAATATTCAGTTAGGCTTTCGCTTTTCCAAATCCGAATTGCCGGGCCTCACGCTTGACACCTGCCATCAGATTTTGTACAGCCACCTTGTCCACCTTCTTCGCCGCAGAAAGCCAGTTTGCCTTAAACTGCTGCTCGTCCTTAGCAGTTTTTTGGTCTTCTTTAGGTTCCGCTTGACAATAGCCCAGTATTTCTCAATTGGGCGGAGCTCTGGCGTGTTGGGAGGGTTCTTGTCCTTGGGAACCACCTGCACGTTGTTGGCGGCGTACCACTCCATGGCCTTTTTACCGTAATGGCAAGATGCCAAATCCGGCCAAAACAGTACGGAACAACCGTGTTTCTTCAGGAAAGGCAGCAGACGTTTATTCGTAAATTTCTACACGTAAATTTCTTGGTTGACAGTCCCGGAAGCTACGAAAATGCTGCTTTTCAAGCCACAGGTACAGATGGCTTGCCAAACCAGATATTTCTTTGCCAACTTTGACAGTTTTATGTGCTTGAAAATATCTGCTACCTTTCCCTTTCCTTTTGCCGTATAAAACTCCTGTCCCGGAAGCTGCTTGTAGTCGGCTTTGACGTAGGTTTCGTCGTCCATTACCACGCAGTCAAACTTCGTCAGCATCGTCGTGTACAGCCTCCGGGATCGCGCTTTGACCGTCGTATTTTGTTTATCATCGCGATTTGGAGTCACTACCTTCTTGTACGTCGATAGTCCGGCTCGTTTTTTGGCTCGATGCACGGTTGTAGACGATACACCCAGATTATTTGCGGCATCTCGGAGAGAGAGCGGCTTCCGGTTTCCCCCCGATACAGACTTCCTGGCTGTCGACAAACGTTCCCCAAACACTTTAATTACATTTGTAACGGTTGATTTGGCAACTTTTAGCGATTTTACCAGCTTTGCGTGCGAGTAGCTCGGATGCGCGAGCAAAATTTTGATACGCTGCTCTTCTTACTTGGACGGCATTTTGACAACTGAAGAGTGAATTCCAAAATCAAAATAGGAGCAACATTCTACATACACACACCTTCAAAATGAGGGGTGTTCAGGTTTTTAAATGCAAAATTGAAAGAAATACGTCAAGTCTATATTGACCAAATTTTGAACGTATCACCCTTTAAAATACGAGCATATATACAATTTCAGGCAAATCTGATAAAAATTACGGATTCTAAAAACCCATGAAGTTAAATCGGGAGATCTGTCTTATGGGCGCTATACTAGTTTAGTTTAGGTTAAAGTGGCAGCCCGATTAAGTTTCAGGCTCACTTAGACTATTCAGTCCATTGTGATACCCCATTTAACTAAAAGTACCTATTACATATGGGCACTTCTCGTTTTAACCACTGAACCTTCCCTATATTTTCTTTTGTTGAACCAACCAGATTGTTCCAAATACATTAACAGACTGCTTAAGTTAACGTTTTCTAGGTCCCCCAGTAATCTAAAGCTATATGCCCCTAAAATTTGCTTACGCCTTACACAAAATGCAGGACACTCACACAAGAGGTGTTTAATTGATTCCTTTTCCTCCGCATCATGACAGCTCATACAATAGTCATTATACATCAATAGATTTCGCAAATTCGCCTATCAGGCAGCGACCCGTTATAGCAAATATCAGAAGTGATATCTGACGTGTTGAGAACACTAGCATATCTGGTTCAAGCGGTTCAAGTTTAACCTCTCCCATCGAACATTTGCCATCATGACGGCCAGAGACATACCAGCAGATTCTAGTTCCCCTGGAATATGTAAGGTAGTTCCTAGCCTTGCTAACTCATCTGCTTGACAGTTCCCCGGTATGTTTCTATGGCACCCGTATTAGGTGAATACTGTACTGCTCAGCCACCTCGTTGAGAGATTTGCGGCAGTCGATGGCCGTTTTCGAGTTGAGGAACACCGAGTCCAAGGATTTTATTGCAGGTTGACTGTCTGAGTATATATTAATGCCCAATTTTTTTGGAACATTACTTCTCAGCCAATTCGCAACCTCTCTTATTGCTAATATTTCAGCCTGAAAAACAATACAGTGATTAGGTAATCTTTTCGCTATTCGAAGTTCCAGATCATTAGAATATACTCCGAACCCCACTTGTCCATCCAATTTGGAGCCATCAGTGTAGAAATCTATATATTCTTTATTACCCGGGGTCTGTGTGCACCACGCCTCACTGTTGGGGATTAGAGTCTCAAACTTTTTGTCGAAAAGTGGACTCGCCAAAGTGTAATCCACTACGTTAGGCACATCTAGCATTATTTTGAGGACCAAACTGTGACCGTACATTTTTTCCGACCACAGCGATAGCTCGCGCAACCGCACAGCCGCTGTTGCAGCTGACTGTTTGGCCAAAATGTCTAAAGACAATAGATGCAGCATGACATTAAGGGAATTTGTTCCTGTCTTGCTGAATGCACCTGAGATACACAAGCACGCCATACGCTGAACTTTGTCTAAACTTGTCGGCTGGTGAAGAGCCGGCCAACAGACTACAATACCATATAGCATTATAGATCTAACCACTGTCGTGTATACCCAATGCACAATTTTTGGTTTTAGTCCCCACTTTTTTCCTACCGTTGCTTTCCTCGCCCATTCTTCAATATTAAGTTTAAAGTTCAGCTTCCTGTCCAAAATAACGCCAAGGTATTTTGCACACTCACTAAAGGGAATTTCAATACCCCCTAAGGATATGGGCCAAACCGTGGCAGTTTTGCGATCTTTGCAGTACATGACTAGTTCTGTCTTTGCAGGATTTACCCCAAGACCATTGTCTTTCGCCCATTTCTCAGTCATTCGGAGGGCCCGCTGAATAATATCTCTGATTGTGGATGGGAATTTTCCCCTGACTGCCAGAGCCACATCATCTGCGTATGCCAACACTTTTATCCTTTCTTTTTCTAGGGTAACCTGAAGGCTATTTATAGCAACATTCCAAAGAAGAGGTGATAGAACTCCTCCTTGGGGAGTGCCTCTGTTCACATACCTTTGTATGTTTGCTTGTCCTAGTGTGGCTGAAATACGTCTCTTTATTAGAAGTTCGTCTAACAGCCTAAGTATACATGGACCAACATTCAGAGTTGTCAGTCCATTTAATATCGAGCTCGGATGGACAGTATTGAACGCCCCTTCGATGTCTAGAAACGCCGCGATTGTGTATTCTTTGACAGTAGACCTGCCATTCGAGTATGCATGCTGTCCTTTCGAGAACAAACTTGAATCGATGCTAGTTCTAAGATAAATATCTATCATCCTCTTCAGAGTCTTAAGTAGGAATGAGGAGAATAATTCTGTCAGTCACTGCTTGTAACTCCGCTGGAGTAATTCCATCAGGTCCAGGGGATGTGAATGACCCAAAGCTGAGCCACTGTAGCACCGCCAGAACAGGGTCCAACCGTCTTTTTTCCAGAAAAATGTGTGTCCAATAGTACCTCCAGCGTCTTCTCACTGGACGTTGTCCAATTGCCCTCCGATGTTTTAATGAAACCTGGAGCGGAGTTAGTGGATGCTAGTACCTTCCGTAGTCTGGAAGCCTCTGACGTATTCTCAATACTGCTGCAGTAAACATTCCAAGAGTGATGCTGAGCCTTTCTCAGTTCTCGCTTGTATCCTTTCAGATTCTTCTTGTAAGCGTCCCAATCCTAAGGAGCTCTGGTGGCCTTTGCGTTGTTAAAGAGCTTCCTGCAGGATTTCCTCATATTACTTAACTCCGTAGACCACCATGGTGGTCGATTTTTCTCCCTTGGCTTCCCTCTAGGGCATGCAGCTTTCAGTGAGATGTTGAAGGCCTTAGTAATCCTTTCCACTGCGTGTTCGATATCTTGCACAGTGCTCATATCTGTCTCTGGTATTGCCGGTATCATCATATTGAACGATTCCCTATACCTATTCCAATCAGCTTTCCTCACATTTGGCGGATATATGGTCTGAAACTGATGTAGCGATGATCTGAGAAGCTATGTTCCCTCAAAACTTGCCACTCAGATATCTTATAATTCAGTTCCGGAGAGGCCAAGTGACGTCCAAAACCTCTTGCCTCTTTGCATCGCCGTTATTGCAAGCTACCAGGATACTACGCAAAATAAACACTATTAGCGACTCTCCCCTTGCATTAGTATCACTACTTCCCCAAATAATATGATGTGTATTTGCATCGCATCCCATAATGAGTTTTGTCTTTGTTTTCAGTGACTCCTCAACTAAGGTCTTAACGGCACATGGAGGCATCTCCCTATCATGTCCCATGTAGACCGAAGATACCCAGTATTTGCATTTGGATATCTCTAGACTGGCTACGACATTGTCTGCATTGCTTAATGAAGGAAGTAGAAACAAGTTTAGTTCGTTCTTAGCACTTATACATGCTCGATTTTTATCTCTACCGGTATTATGCAAAAGTTTGAAACCTGGAGTGCTTAATTCACAGTGCTTATTCTTGAATAAGAACTATATCTATGTCTACTTTCATCAGGAGAACTTTTAAGGCAGCACAAGCGGCCTTACAATGGTGAAGATTTATCTGGAGGAACCGTAGAACCATCCAAATTTTCAACCACCGTCACATCAGGAGAATTGAATGGTTGTAACGACACCAAGCAAATATGCTTGGATATGCTACACACAAAAAATTTTTTTTTTATTTCAATCACGAAAATCGCAGATTCAATCATTTTTTTAATTGAAATGTCTTCAATCACGAAAATGATAGTATCAATCACCCATTTTGATTGAAAACCAACACGATTTTCAATTAAAAATTTAATTGACTTTTGCCACGGAATGAATTAATTGTGTGATTGAATCAATTAAAAACGTGATTGATTTTTAACATAAAATTCAATCACACACACAAAAAAAAATTTTTCTGATTCAATCACGAAATTAATTGATCCAATTAATTTTTTAATTGAAATGTCTTCAATCACAGAAATGATAGTATCAATTAAAAAATTAATTGATCCAATTAAAAAATTAATTGATACTATTAATTTTTGTGATTGATTTTTGTTTCAATTAAAAAATTTGTTGATTCAATTAAATTTTTAATTGAATATTTTTTAAAACTCAATTAAAATTTTAATTGGAAAATTTTTCGTGAAATTTTTTTTCTGTGCAGTTTTAATTGAATCAACTAAAATTTTAATTAATTTCGCGACAAAAAACAATCAACTATTTGATTCATTCAATTACATAATTAATTGAAATTGGCTATAAATTTCAATCAAAAAATTTATATATTGCGACCCCAAAATCGTATTTAATTTTATTTGAAATAAAAGAAAATATGTGTTTCTTATAAAACATATTTAATATTTTATTATTTTTTGAATTACGCAATAGACAAATAAATTTGGTTCTTGTCATTTGTGGTTTGTTCTAACATAACTTACAAATACAATTACATAAATTATATAAATCATTATCTTCCTTATAATAATAACCATGTTAGCATGGTCCTTCTAATATGTAGATGCGCCTAGATTTCCAATAAATCAGCAGCCTGTAAGCTAAATTAGTTTTTCTGAAATAAACAGAATAATTCGAATTTAATTTTGTTAAACATTACCTGCATAGAATATCAAGTTCAATTCTTAGTTCCAGGTTGCAGATTTATAATCTTCTTTTGCAGTTGTAGTCTTTTAGCATAAAAAGGTGTATTAAGGAGCTCGGTAATTTAATTTTAGTAACAATTCCTTTCCAAAATTTTCGCATATTGAAATCGTCTATTAAAATTTGAACCAATCGTAGACAAAAACAAGTATATACAGCAGTAAGTTCGGCCGGGCCGAATCTTAAATACCCACCACCATGAATCAAATATTAGGGTTTCGTTTGAAATTTCAGGGGGGTTTGAGGACAGATCAAGCAGTTCAACCAGAAGATAAATCTAAAGATTTTTACCTATGAAGACTATATCAGATTCTTGATTTATAAGAACGATTTTTGTTTGAGTTTTAGAGGAATCATTAACATCTCTTGTAAGTGTGCACGAAAATTATAAAATAACGTCTTGATTTGAAATCTTAAATCTGTAGATTTTCACCCGAAAAGTAAAATGTGAAAATTTTACATTGAGTTTCAAGCAATTTTCATGATCAGTGCGCCTTCTATAACCTCAAGAAGTGAAATCGGTCTATATGGAGGCATTATTAAATGGACCGATAAAAACTTAATCCGATACACGTTTTTGTGAGCTTAAAATACCAGAATATTTACAATTTCAGGCAAATCGGATAAAAACTACGGCTTCTAGAAACCCGAGGAGTTAAATCGGGAGGTCGTTTTATATGGGGACCATACCAAAACATGGACCGATACTCAAAAATTTTGGCACACATATTTGTGGTCCTACAATACCTCTAGATTTCCAATTTCAGGTATATTGAATAAACACTGCGGTTTCTATAAGCCCAAGAAGTAAAATCGGGAGATCGGTTTATATGGGGTCTATACCAAAATAGGGACCGATACTCACAATTTTTGGCACACGTATTTGTGGTCCTACAATACCTCTAGATTTCCAATTTCAGGTAAATTGAATAAAAACTGCGGTTTCTATAAGCCCAAGAAGTAAAATCGGGAGATCGGTCTATATGGGGGCTATACCAAAACATGGACCGATAATCACCATTTTGGGCACACCTCTTTATGGTAATAAAGTACTTCTAGATTTCAAATTTCAGGCATATTGGATAAAAACTGCGATTTCTATAAGCCCAAGACCCCAAATCGGGTGGTCGGTTTATATGGGGACTATATCAAAACCTGGACCGATATAGCCCATCTTCGAACTTGACCTGCCTGCAGACAAAAGACGAGTTTGTGCAAAATTTCAGCACGATTGCTTTATTATTGAAGACTGTAGCGTGATTACAACAGACAGACAGACAGACGGACATCGTTATATCGTCTTAGAATTTCTCCCTGATCAAGAATATATATACTTTATATAGTCGGAAATCGATATTTCGAAGTGTTACAAACAGAATGACAAACTTATTATACCCCCGTCACCATTCTATGGTGGTGGGTATAATAATGGGATATTTGGTATTATATTGATGATACTTTGCAAATTCTAAAAATAGAAAAAATATATAAATGGGAAATACATATTTCTATTATTTTCGGATATTTTTCATATTTTTAAATCCAAAAGAAAGAACTTTTTTACCATTACATAATTCAGCTCATTAGTTTATATATCAGATATACTGCCCTGTACTTGGGTTCAAACTGAAAAAGGCAGGTAAAACAAAAATACAATTTAATGCCAACGCCACTTCGCAAATTCAAGGTGAATCTTCCAACAAACCCATACCGCTCTTGGTTTTTAGAAAACTAGGAGTGAAAAAAATTATAATTTTAAAAGATCAATACGGTACCCACTTTTTTGTTGCAAACATATTCTTACATATTTGATAAAATGATGGAGTTGATGAGATTGATTGGTCAATTTCACGAAATAAAATTTGTTACTAAAAGAAATGAATAAAAAATATATTATTTTAGTCCGTTTAATGTAAACAGGTTTCAATGGAAAACGGTATTCACATTTCACAATTTCTTACCTTCAATAAACGTAGATTGTTTTCCATTTTTACAATACCACAAAACACAAACACTGGTATTTCAAATGTGTTCTCTCATATATTTTTTCAAACCTTTACCACGTGGCCATGTGTTGTTGTACACTTTATTTATTTCAACCTTTTTTTTTTGTTGTTGCGTTCAAAATATTTATGTACACATTTTCAATGCAGCAGACAGAATGTCGCAAATCATGTTTTTCAATTTACGCGAAAAACAAAAACCCAACCGTTCGTTACAAGTTACTTCTACAGACTGATCTCTCCATCACACAATGTTGAATAAATACACATTCTCTTGTTCTCTTTTCGCTCTTTCCATTGCTCAAAATTATTCAATTTCAATCACAAAAGTGATTAGATCAATCACATGTTTAATTGGAAACGGAAAAAATTTCAATCACGTTTGTAATTGAAAATTATTTCCGAATTGATTAACAAATTGATTGAATCAATTAATATTTTAATTGGAAACGTAACAAATATCAATCATTTTTTTAATTGGGTTTTATTCGGATTTGATTAAATAATTAATTGAATCAATTAACATATTAATTGAATCCGTTTCCAAATTCAATTAAGTGTTCAATTGAAAAAATGTTGGTGATAATTTTTTATGTGTAGTGTTCTCAAGACGTCAGATTTCACTCCTGATATCTGCTATAACGGGTCGCTGTCTGATAGGCGAATTTGCAAAAACTATTGGTGCGAAGTATAATGACTACTGTATGAGCTGTCATGATGCGAAGAAAAAGTAATCAACTACACAGAGAATACAGATTGGTTGTGATAACCGCATTTATTGCCAACCTCATTTTGGCAGTTGTAGCAACTATCTGTTGGCAGTTGTGTCACCCGACTAATTCGCTCGACTCAATCGAATTATGGGAGATGCAACTAATACTCAATATGGAATTGGTTGTATCAACCTATGGAATTGGTCGTTACTCCCTTCCTCATTCGGTTGTATCACCCAACCTAAATAGCACCCACAACCGAATTGCAAATTAATGTTGTTTCCGCAATTTTTTATACCATAGGATGGGGGTATATTAACTTTGTCATTCCGTTTGTAACACATCGAAATATTGCTCTAAGACCCCATAAAGTATATATATTCTGGGTCGTGGTGAAATTCTGAGTCGATCTAAGCATGTCCGTCCGTCCGTCAGTCCGTCTGTTGAAATAACGCTAACTTCCGAACGAAACAAGCTATCGACTTGAAACTTGGCACAAGTAGTTGTTATCGATGTAGGTCTGATGGTATTGAAAATGGGCCATATCGGTCCACTTTTACGTATAGCCCCCATATAAAAGGACCCTCAGATTTTACTTGTGGTGCCTCTAACAGAAGCATATTTCATCCGATCCGGCTGAAATTTGGTATATGGTGTTGGTATATGGTCTCTAACAACCATGCAAAAATTGGTCCACATCGGTCCATAATTATATATAGCCCCCATATAAACCGATCCCCAGATTTGGCTTGCGGAGCCTAAAAGAGAAGCAAAATTCATCCGATCCGGCTGAAATTTGGTACATGGTGTTGGTATATGGCCTCTAACAACCGTGCCAAAATTGGTCCATATCGGTCCATAATTATATATAGCCCCCATATAAACCGATCCCCAGATTTGGCTTGTGGAGCCTCTAAGAGAAACATATTTCATTCGATCCGCCTGAAATTTGGTACATGGTGTTGGTATATGGTCTCTAACAATCATGCAAAAATTGGTCCACATCGGTCCATAATTATATATAGCCCCCATATAAACCGATCCCCAGATTTGGCTTGCGGAGCCTCAAAGAGAAGCAAATTTCATCCGATCTGGCTGAAATTTGGTACATGATGTTGGTATATGGTCTCTAACAACCATGCAAAAATTGGTCCACATCGGTCCATAATTATATAGACCCCATATAAACCGATCTCCAGATTTGGCTTGCGAAGCCTCAAAGAGAAGCAAATTGCATTCGATCCGGCTGAAATTTGGTACATGGTATTGGTACATGGTCTCGAACAACCGTGCAAAAATCGGTTCACATTGGTCCATAATTATATATAGCGCCCATATAAACCGATCCCCAGATTGGGTTGCGGAGCCTCAAAGAGAAGCAAATTTCATCCGATCCGCCTGAAATTTGGTACATGATATTGGTATATGGTCTCTAACAACCATGTAAAAATTGGTCCACATCGGTTCATAATTATGTATAGCCCCCATATAAACCGATCCCCAGATTTGGCTTGCGAAGTCTCCAAGAGAAGCAAATTTCACCAAATCCGGTTGTAATTTGGAACATGGTGTTAGTATATGATCTTTAACAACCGTGCCAGAATTGGTCCATATCGGTTCATAATTATAAATAGCCCCCATATAAAACGTTCTCCAGATTTGACCTCCGGAGCCTCCTGGAGGAGCAAAATTCATCCGATCTAGTTCAAATTAGGAACGTCTCTAACAACCATACCAAAATTGGTCCAATCACACAAAAATTGGTCCATATCGGTTCATAATCATGGTTGCCACTAGAGCCAAAAATAATCTACCAAAATTTTATTGCTATAGAAAATTTTGTCAAAATTTTATTTCTAGATAAAATTTTGCTAAAATTTTATTCGGTTCATAATAAAATTTTCATCATTGTCAAAATATTATTTCTATAGAAAATTTTGTTCAAATTTTATTCGGTTCATAATCATGGTTGCCACTCGAGCCAAAAATAATCTACCAAGATTTTATTTCTATAGAAAATTTTGTCAAAAGTTTATTTCTATAGAAAATTTTGTTACAATTTTATTTCTGTAGAAATTTTTGTTAAAATTTTCTTTCTATAGCAAATATTGTCAAAATTTTTATTTTTATAGAAAATTTTGTTAAAATTTTATTTCTGTAGAAAATTTTGTCAAAATTTTATGTCTACTTTGTCAAACTGAATTATATACGTATTGGATCGATCGTTTTTGATTTAATATATACCACGTATGGACTTACATACAATTTAGAAGATGGTGTTAGGAGGTTTTAAGATACCTTACCATCGGCAAGCGTTACCGCAACTTAAGTAATTCGTTTCTGGATGGCAGTGTTTAGAAGAAGTTTCTACGCAATCCATGATGGAGGGTACATAAGCTTCGGCCTGGCCGAACTTTCGGCCGTATATACTTGTTTTATTTTATTTTAATATATTTAATGTTAGCCTGTTAGAAATTAAATAAAAATATTATATTTATAAATACAATACATTAGTATCAATCAAAATAAACGATTCCTTTAAATATTCAAGTATCCACGATGGTTTAAGATGAAGCTCGTGTAGCATACAGCATTGATTGTAGACTGATCGAGCAACGCGGATTGAATCACAGCTAACTTTGAATTGCCAACCTCCTTTTGGCAGTTGCAGCTACTATCAGTTGGCAGTTGTGCCACCCGACTAATTCGCTCAACACAACTAATATGACATATGTGTTGGTTGGGTCTGCCGACTACATCGGCTATGGCTACCTTCATCATTCGGTTGTGTTGCCCAACATTAATAATACTCATAGCCGAATTTAAAATCAATTCCTTCCAGTTATACATTATATTTAAGTTTATTTAAATATATGTAAATTGGTACATGTTATTCTAAGTACAAAATATTTGAGTATTAATTTTTGCTATTGAATAAAATAGGGACTTTCATCAAAATCTAGATATTTTCAAAGAAGAATACCAACTAAATGTAAGTACTATGTTCGCTTTTCGAGATGAAATTTTCGCGGTTACTTTACAGTTCAATATAAAGCAGATATATTAACTCAATTGATGTCCAATATCTTGTTCCTCTAGATTTCGGCCTGACTTTACGGGAATATGTTTGTTTTCATTTGTATAATTGATTAATTCAGGAAAAGAATCGCGAAAATAAAGTGATTTTCAACTCGAAAACCGAACATAGTAGTTACCTTAATGTTGAAAACGTCTCATATCTTTAAAATTTAAACACATATGTATATAATTTTGCGAGGTTTCGATGTGGAAGCATTTACGCATACTTGTAGAATTATTGTAAAACTTTTGTTCCTGGTGGTGCACAATGTTGTATTCCTTATTTATTACGTATGAGTTTTGGGCACATTCCCCGGAACTAGTAAAATACAGATATATTGAATGACAATATTAAGGAAAATTGTTTGCTCAAACTGTCTTACCATTTGTGTTTGTTTTCCATTCAATTTCCTTATTTCCGAACAAATATATAATGTTCTTCAAAATTAAAATAAAATTTTCAATTTAATTGGTGAATACTTTTGACATTTGATACATTTTCAAATAATATTCAGGCTTCATAACCGAATGTTAAAGATTTCTTATAAATTCTATTTCCATCATCAATAGTCGGTGCTCATTACCGAATATTGGTTTTAAATAACTACTTCATGCCAGTTGTGATAATCATTAGGGAAATGATTTATTGTAGACCAATAGTGTTGGTTGACACAACTATATACTTTGACTCGGAACTATCTTTCCGTACAAAGCACTTTCATTCTTTCTAAGAAAAAATATACTTATTGCAAATACCGAATATTTAGGGACTCAATTGGAAATGTGTTATAAGAACGAATATTTTGCAGCTATAATGGAATTTCAACCAAACTGTTTTCTGTGTGGAGAGAATACAGATAGGTTGTGACAACCGAATTTATTGCCAACCTCCTTTTGGCAGTTGCAGCTACTATCAGTTGGCAGTTGTGTCACCAGACTGATTCATTCGACACAACTAATACCACATATGTGTTGGTTGGGTCTGCCGATGACATCGGTTATGACCACCTTCATCATACGGTTGTGTTACCCAACTTTATTAATACTTATGGCCGAATTTAAAATAAATTCCTTCCCAGTTATATATTATATTTAATTTTATTTAAATATATGTATATTGATACAAGTTAATCTAATTCCAAAATATTTGAGAATTAAATTTTACCAATTTCCCAAGAATTACACAATATTTGGGACAACAAATTTGATATTGAATAAAATAGCGACTTACATCAAAATCTAGATATTTGCATCAAAATAATGGTCTACGTCTCGTAGATCATTGCGAAGTTTCGATGTGGAAGTATGTTGTATTCCTTTACGTACACCCAGAGAAATGGTTGGTTGCAATTCGATCATTACAATGAGGAAATGATGTCAGTAACTTATTTTTTGTTACAAGAACAATGTTTTGATTATTTTCCCCATTATACATCCAACACGACCATAAAAAAGTTCACATGATCAAAACTAAATTCCCATAACCATTCAATTGGTTACAATAACCAATGCCGATAAATTTGGTTTTATGATGCATAAAATTGTTGAGCTAACCACCAGCATAGTGAGACCTACATCATGGGAATCAACAAATGGTTGGTACAACCAAAAGTTAAGTATACTAATAGAATCTTAGTTCAATTATAGGACGGGCGTAAGGTAGTTGTTGCAACAAATAAATATTTATATCAACATCGACATGGTAAATGATATGACGCTACAAAATTTGCAAAACGGGGAACAGCATTTACTTGATAATTGTCCGCAATACATTGAATAAAGTTTATCCCATAGAAAAGAAGTTGCCTTCAGGTAAGTATCGCACCGATTTATAAAAAAGGAATATTACAAAAGTTTCCATAAAAATTGCAGGCTTCATACACCAACAAACACAAATACTTTTTACGGCAAGCGAGCTTTTTTATTGTATTAAGCATGCAGGACAGGTCTAAGTCGATCTGTATTTATATCTAGAGGATTAAGGAAGAAATTTCTGGCAAGTATATATTGAATTAGGTTCTGTAGTTTGACCACATAATTGCAACCAATAAACATCTGTCATTGGTATACAAATATTATCTATCATATATTGTAAATTGTAATGTAAATTGATCTCACGTACACGGACGAAAAAGACTGTTTTTCATATGTTTGGGTGTAAAAATTATATGTTTGGAACTCAAATTTTTAAACACAATATTTTTAAGTGCAAGCATATAATGTTCATAAACTAGCATAATATGTTTGGGACATATATGTTAATATGTTAGAACATATTATGTTTGGGATATAAAATGTTTGTAAATATAATATGCTTGGATGCAAACATATATTAATTTAGAAATAGACTATAAACATATATGTGTTTAGAAAGAGAGACATAAAGTGTATGCTGGAAGTAAAATAATGAAAGTAACCAATTGTCGCCTTAAAAATATATGTAAAGACAAAGAAAATTCCATTAAAGATTGGAAAAATACTATGTGTGAATATAAACAAGTATAAATTTACAAATTTGGAGTAAACATATATATGTTGTGATATAAGACCGCCAAAAATTGTATATGTTTAAGTAAAAAGATTAAAATGAGTATTCGGAGAGAAAATTCATTCGGAACCAAGAGAAAAGACATTTAAAAAAAGCATGAGTTTTGTTTATCATTTTCGCATTACGGGCACTTTTTTTGTTTCGTCAAAACAAATCGGAACGTACACTGAAAAAACAGTGAACCCAGCAGGAAGAAAACTTTAGGTTAATTTTAGAAAATTTTGAATATTTGTAGAAAATTTTAACTAAACAGTATTACAAACGTTGGCATCACGCCGATGTCATAAAAATAAGTAAATATTTTTCGACAAATACAAGAAAATTTATTAGACATAACTAAGTTTTTTCACTTGTTAAAGAAAATTTTGTAGTTTGAAGAAAAAACTTGGAGTTCAAAATTGCAAGAATGTCTTTAGTGACATACGAAGTTCACGATGGACGCATTTTTGGTAAAATTTACAAATTTAAAGAAATTCTGAACTATTTTGTGGAAGACACGAATTTAGTTAATCTTTATGCTTCATTTGATTATATTTTTTTCCTCGGGTTTAGTTAATTTAACTAACGTACACAAAAAAGTATTAGAGTAAAGAAAACTTTCTCCAAACATAATATTTCTATGAACTAAAATGAAGTTCAATTGGCTTTAGTGAAATAGAGAGTTCACTTTTTTTGAGTGTAGGACGAGTAAGTCAAAATATTCAAACAAAGGTAAATAAAGGGATCTTCATAAAAACTAACGAAAGGACACTATACACTGAAAAATAGCATGCCCGGTTCCAAAGATTGTGCCTCTATTTTAAAAATTTTGGTATTGATTCCGAGCCAATGAAGCCGAGAATTCAAGTATATTCAAGGATACTTTTAAGACACAATTCTCTTTTAAATGTGGGTTTTGTCACATAGAGTCAAATACTATGAAGCAAATTTTATTTTTTCGCTTTTTCAGCTTTTTTCATATGCTATAAAAAGTCCATTAAAAACAAGACAGTAGAAATTGTGCTATGTTTAACGTCTTTAAAATAAAGTGTTGAAAAACATGTCCTATTTTTAACGATTTTTGCTTTGTAGTCAAGATGCAAAAACGACACAAATTTAAAGACAATTTCATTAGTTTTAAAGATTTTTTCTGAATTATTAAAGTCAAGTTGACCTTAGTTTAAAATTTTTTCTTTCATGTTATGATACCCATTTTCAAGTCAAATCACTTAATTATAAGGACATCACGACTTCATTGAAAAGTTTATCGACTTTTGAACATGGAAAAAACTTTATATTAGAGAAATGCGTCGTCTAAGCTAAGCAACATTTGTATTCTTAATGTTTAAGGACATGAAATCTTTGGCCACACGACAATATTTTTTTCAGTGTACTTTTTTAGAGTTGTTACAGTACAATGAAAACATTGGGAAACAGTGAAAAATTAAACAGTAAGATCTATAAAAACAAAGTTTAGTTCCTCTTTATTAATAAGTAGTCCAAGAGGAGTTGACGGATACTTTCGAAAATAAAAGCGGACATTGAGTTTGAGTTTTGCCACTAAAATTATTTCTCATTTTAACGGCAAAACTCGCATCGGTAAAACCAGAATAACATTATAACTTTTTTAGGCAAATTGTATTATAACTTGGTGGGGAATGATCCAAAGCAACAATTGAATAAATTTATTTTCTTTAGAATAAATTATTAAAGAAAGCAAACAATTGTTCACACCTAAATAAATTTATGTGTTGGTTGTAAAATTATTGCTTCGAATTTAAATATAATGTGCTTTTGAATGGTTATCGTTAACTTTAGGATTCCATGGAAAAATATTTATATATTACTCGACTTCACATTCTTCCTTTGTAAGAGAATTTCTTCGAAAATTTCAAACTTGTGTACAAAACCCTTTTTTGTTACAAATTTTTTATTTTTGCAATAAAAAATAATATGTGATTTGAAATCAGTCCATTTCGTTTATATCAAGCACTGTTCTTTTCTGAATTTAAGTCTTTCATAAGACACACTTTACAGTTTCGTAGTAAAAAGTTAATATAGTAGTATGTAATGTTGAACACCTTTTCGGGATATTCCGAACGTATTTGGAATATACGTCAAAAAATATATGAAAAAAAAAAAAATAAAAACAAGTATATACGGCCGTAAGTTCGGCCAGGCCGAAGCTTATGTACCCTCCATCATGGATTGCGTAGAAACTTCTTCTAAACACTGCCATCCAGAAACGAATTACTTAAGTTGCGGTAACGCTTGCCGATGGTAAGGTATCTTAAAACCTCCTAACACCATCTTCTAAATTGTATGTAAGTCCATACGTGGTATATATTAAATCAAAAACGATCGATTCAATACGTATATAATTCAGTTTGACAAAGTAGACATAAAATTTTGACAAAATTTTCTACAGAAATAAAATTTTAACAAAATTTTCTATAGAAATAAAAATTTTGACAAAATTTGCTATAGAAAGAAAATTTTAGCAAAAATTTCTACAGAAATAAAATTGTAACAAAATTTTCTATAGAAATAAACTTTTGACAAAATTTTCTATAGAAATAAAATCTTGGTAGATTATTTTTGGCTCGAGTGGCAACCATGATTATGAACCGAATAAAATTTGAACAAAATTTTCTATAGAAATAATATTTTGACAATGATGAAAATTTTATTATGAACCGAATAAAATTTTAGCAAAATTTTATCAAGAAATAAAATTTTGACAAAATTTTCTATAGCAATAAAATTTTGGTAGATTATTTTTGGCTCTAGTGGCAACCATGATTATGAACCGATATGGACCAATTTTTGTGTGTTTGGACCAATTTTGGTATGGTTGTTAGAGACCATATACTAACACCACGTTCCTAATTTGAACCGGATTGGATGAATTTTGCTCCTCCCGGAGGCTCCGGAGGTCAAATCTGGAGAACGTTTTATATGGGGGCTATATATAATTATGGACCGATATGGACCAATTCTGGCACGGTTGTTAAAGATCATATACTAACACCATGTTCCAAATTACAACCGGATTTGATGAAATTTGCTTCTCTTGGAGACTTCGCAAGCCAAATCTGGGGATCGGTTTATATGGGGGCTATACATAATTATGAACCGATGTGCACCAATTTTTGAATGGTTGTTAGAGACCATATACCAATATCATGTACCAAATTTCAGGCGGATCGGATGAAATTTGCTTCTCTTTGAGGCTCCGCAACCCAATCTGGGGATCGGTTTATATGGGCGCTATATATAATTATGGACCGATGTGGACCAATTTTTGCACGGTTGTTAGGGACCATGTACCAATACCATGTACCAAATTTCAGCCGGATCGGATGCAATTTGCTTCTCTTTGAGGCTTCGCAAGCTAAATCTGGAGATCGGTTTATATGGGGTCTATATAATTATGGACCGATGTGGACCAATTTTTGCATGGTTGTTACACAGAAAAAAATTTCACGAAAATTTTTCCAATTAAAATCTTAATTGAGTTTTGAAAAATATTCAATTAAAAATTTAATTGAATCAACAAATTTTTTAATTGAAATAAAAATTAATCACAGAAATTAATAGTATCAATTAATTTTTTAATTTGATCAATTAATTTTTTAATTGACTGTCAATTAATTTTTTAATTGATACTCATTTCGGTGATTGAAGACATTTCAATTAAAAAATTAATTGGATCAATTAATTTCGTGATTGAATCAGAAAAATATTTTTTTGTGTGTAGAGACCATATACCAACATCATGTACCAAATTTCAGCCAGATCGGATGAAATATGCTTCTGTTAGAGGCCCCACAAGCCAAATCTGAGGGTCCTTTTATATGGGGGCTATACGTAAAAGTGGACCGATATGGCCCATTTTCAATACCATCCGACCTACATCGATAACAACTACTTGTGCCAAGTTTCAAGTCGATAGCTTGTTTCGTTCGGAAGTTAGCGTGATTTCAACAGACGGACGGACGGACGGACGGATATGCTTAGATCGACTCAGAATTTCACCACGACCCAGAATATATATACTTTATGGGGTCTTAGAGCAATATTTCGATGTGTTACAAACGGAATGACAAAGTTAATATACCCCCATCCTATGATGGAGGGTATAAAAAAATGGTGTCGGTCGAAGCAGGGATCGAACCCAGGACCCTTGGCATGCAAGGCGGACGTACCAACCACTGCTCCACGTCGCCAACAAATGTATGTTTAACAATGTTATGATGTTAAACAATGTTATGTTTGCATCGGCTCGTGGGCGCCGCAAGCTATGCTATATAAATATGACTTATAACGATAATTATCTCTTGATGACCATAACAGCTACGTAGCCCAGTGGTTAGTGTGCTGGCTTACAAACTGTGTGGTCCGCTGTTCGAATCCCCGTCCGGCAAAAGGTAAAATTTAAAAAAATTATAAAATTTTATAATTTCTTCTACAATGTTTGTATTACAGAAAAAGGCGCTAAGAACTAAAAAACTCATGAAAGTGAGAAAAATGTGAGGGAATATACAATTAGGCAGAAAAAATTTGAGCACAATCTTCTTTGGGAGAAAATTCTTCTAAGCATATAATATTTTTGGGTTCAAAATGTTTCCAAACATATTATATGTTCACATAATAACATATAGTTTTTTGGAAGACAGCATTATTGAATTTGGATGGAAAAATACATAATGTTTGGAACTTAGACTACCCAACCATATTATATTGTTTAGACCAATATGCTTTCAAACATATTATATATTGGAAGAAATCAAATATATAAATGTTTGGGAAATACCCAAAAATGTATATGCTTGAAGCAAAATGTGTTTGGGAGTATATGTTACAGAAGCGATTTTTTTGAGGGAGAAGAAGAATTGAAATGAAAAATGGCTAGATTTCTAGCTAATACCAGTTTAAAAAAAATTCTAGGAACTCAACATCAAAAGTAATTAGATCTAGCTATAAAATAGCTTAATTAGCATATGTGGAACTGTGGAACTTAAGAGTCGTTCCATTTGGTGTATCATTCGTTCCGGAACGATATATGACTAGTATTGAGTGGACAAGCAGGCAGCATTGCCAGAATTGTTTCACCAAAAACCGCTAGATTTGCAAAAAAATAGCTAAAAACAAAAGCTAAAAAATAGCTAGAAAAAAAGCTAAATTTTTGTATTGAAATTTAAAAGCTTAAAAGCTTTATTTCATTTAAAATGCATATTAATTTAATTGTATTCATTTTAATTCTACTTCTGTGAGACTGCAACAATATTTAAGTCATATCATTAGAAAATATCAATATGTTTCGTTTTAATTGGTTTAAATCCGCTGAATTAATGACAAATTCTTTTGCTATTTTTACCCAAGAAAGTATACTGAATAACTTTGATTGGAAAATTACCCAAGCAAACCTATTGTTGTCCACTTTTCGTAAATGTTATTCCATTCCATTAATAAATAGCAGATTTGTTTTTATCGCGCGTTTTTTTATGTTAAAAAAATAATACCATATTCAAAAATTTATTTCCTTAATTTTTTCTAGCATACACTGAAGAAAAGCGTGCCCGGTTCCAAAGATTTTGTACACTAGTGATTTCGGTAATGATTCCGCGTCAAATTTGAATTTATTCGTTTTTTCAGCTTTTTGTTCATGAGCTATCAAAGTGCTTTAAAAACGTGCTAACGACAATTTAAATTTCCAAATTAAGACTCGACGTCTTTAAAATAAAGTGTTGAAAAATATCTTCTATTTTTGAACGTTTTTTTAGTTTGTGGTCAAGATACAAAAACTCCACAAATTTAAAGACTATTTCATTAATTTTACGAATTTTTCAGAATTGACCCTAGCCTAACAATTTTTTTTTTTCATATAAAGATACCCATTTTTAAGTTGAATTACTTAACTATAAGGACACTGACAAAAAGCCTTTGTCGACTTTTGGACAGTTTATATAAGAAAAATTCACAAATTCTATTATAAGCAAAATTCGCGTTCGTATTTTAAGGACATGAAATCTTTGGCTACACGACAATATTTTTTCAGTGTACAAAGCAATGCACGTCTACTATTTTAACTTAGTAATAACATAATAACTTGAGAATATTGTAAAAACATAACAAGTATGTTATATACAGCAGTAAGTTGGGCCGGGCCGAATCTTAAATACCCACCACACACAAAAAAATTTTTTTCTGATTCAATCACGAAATTAATTGGTCCAATTAATTTTTTAATTGAAATGTCTTCAATCACGCAAATGATAGTATCAATCACAGTTTTAATTGGGCATAGAAAAAATCTTGATTAAAAAATTAATTGATTTCATTACCAAATTTCAATTAATTTTTTAATTGATTCAATTAAAAATTTAATTGATGTTGATTGCAAAACTCAATTAATTTATTAATTAAAAAAGGTAAATATTTTCAATTACCTTTTGAATTGGCTTAGAATTTTTATTTGGATTAACAATTGATTGTTTGAAAAAAAAATTTAATTAAAAATTTTAAAAAATGTTAATCACGTTTTCAGTTGACTTAGTCTCCCGAATTTGATTAAAAGTTTATTGTATCAATTAACTTTTTAATTCAAAATTTTAAAATTTTCAATCATTGACTTAATTAACTTAATGTTTCTATCTTGATTAAATAGTTAATTGTACCAATTAATTTATTAATTGAAAAAAATTTCAACTTCAATTAACTTTTTAATTGGAAATATTTTGGTGATATTTTTTTCTGTGCACCATGAATCAAATATAATAGTGTACTTTGAAAACTCATCGTCGTAGCATTTTAGGGGGTTTGATGACAAATCTTCTCCCAAGCAAATCAGTTCAACCAGTACGCTTCCCGAAGAAAAAAATTAAAGATTCTACCTATGAAGACCAGCTCAGATTCTGGATTTATGAGAACCAATTTTGTTTAAGTTTTAGAGAAATCATAAACATATCGTGTATATGATGAAATAACGCCTTGATTTGATGTCCTAGAAATACATTCGCGAGTTAGGTCTATATGGGGCCTATACCAAAACATGAACCAATACTCACCACTTCTTAATGTTCCTCAAATACCTCTAGAATTCCACATTCAGAAGAATTGGTGAAAACTACGAATTCTAAAAGCCCAAGAAGTAAAATCGAGAGATCAGTTTATATAGGGGCTATACCAAAATATGGACCGTTACGGACCATTTTCGACACACCTCTTTATGGTCCTAAGATACGTCTATATTTCTAATATCCGGCAATTTGGATAAAAACTACAGATTCTAGAAGTCCAAGAAATAAAGTCGGGAGATCGGTCTATGTGGGGGCTATACCAAATAGGCACCATTTGCGCCACCCTATTTGTGATCTTAAAATACCTGTAGATTTTCAATTTCAAGCAAATCGGCTAGAAAATATAGTCTCTAGACGCCCAAGAAGTAAAACCGAGAGATCGGTCTATATGGGGGTTATACCAAAAAATGGACCGATACACCTCAATTTCGGCACACATATTTGGGGTCCCAAAATACTTCTAGATTTCCAATTTCAGGCAAATCGGGTAATAAATACAGTTTATAGAAGCCAAAGAATAAAAATCGGGAGATCGGTCTATATGGCGACTATACCAAAACATGGACCGATACGGACCATTTTCGACACACCTCTTTATGGTCCTAAAATACCTCTAGATTTGCAATTTGAGGAAAATCGGATAGAAAATACAGTTTCTAGACGACCAAGAACCAAAATCGGGAGATCGGTCTATATGGGGCTATACCAAAACATGGACCGATACGGACCATTTTCGACACACCTCTTTAAGGTCCCAAATACCTCTAAATTTCCAATTTCAGGCAAATCGGATAGTAAATACAGTTTCTAGAAGCCCAAGAAGCAAAATCGGGAGATCGGTCTATATGGGGGCTATACCAAAACACGTGATGGAGAGATCAGTCAATGGAAGTAACTCGTAACGAACGGTTGCGTTTTTGTTTTTCGCGTAAATTGAAAAACATAATTGGGGACAGTTTGTCTGCTGCGTTCGAAATGTGTGCATACATATTTTGAATACAATAACAAGTTAAACAAAAGGGTGGAAAAAATTAAGTGTGCAACAACAAATGGCCATGCGGTAAAGGAATGCATTTGGAATTACCTGCGTTTATTTTTTGCGGTATTGTAAACATGGAAAACAATCTACATTTATTGAAGGTGAAATGTGAATACAGTTTTCCATTGAAGCCTGTTTATAGTAAACGGACTAAAATAATATATTTTTTTATTAATTTCCTTTGGTGATCAATTTTATTTCGTCAAATTCGGCAATCCACCATTTTAATAAAACATCATCTAGTATAAGAATATTTTTGCAATCAAAAGGTGGGTTATCGTATTAATCTTTTAAAATTGTAAATTTTTTTACTCCTAGTTTTCTTAAAACCAAAGCGGTATGGGTTCGTTGGAAGATTCGCCTTCAAGTTGCGATGTAACAGCTTTTGGCATTAAATTGTATTTTTGTTTTATATGTCTTTTTCAGTTTGAACCCAAGTAGAGAGCAGCATATCTGATACATAACCTAATGAGCAGCATATCTGATACATAACCTAATGAGCAGCAATAAAATCTCTATGCAATGGTATACCTTTTCTTTCTTTTGGATTTAAAAATAGTAAAATTTCCGAAAAAAAATAAAATATGTATTTTCCAGGCAAAGGCAAATTAAGATTATATTTAACTAAGAAATTAAGAATTCAAGTAATGTTTAACAAAATCAACTTTTAATTAAACAAAAGTTCTAATAATTCTACGAGGGCGGTTCGGAAACTTCTTAGCCGATCAATGAAAGAGAATAGTGAGTTTTTCAAAAATATTTTTATTTTTCAATATAATCTCCTGAAACTTCAATACACTTAGTCCAATGCTTTTCTAGCAATTCTATCCCTTGATTAAAATAGTTTTCCTCAAGGTCTTAAAAATAGTGGTTTACAACTGTCTTCAAAATAGTGGTTTACAACTGTAATTGTATCTTAATTTGAGGTAAAACGCTTGCCAGCAAGGATTTTTTTTAAATTTGGGGACAAGTAAAAGTCACTGGGAGCTAAATCAGGAGAATAAGGTAGGTGGTCAAGCAACTCGTACTTTAATTCGTTGATTTTAGCCATTGTTAAAACACTCTTGGGAGCTGGTGCATTGTCTTGATGAAAAATTATTTTTTTGTGTTGTAAGCCAGGACGTTTTTCTCGAATTTGTACATTTAATTGATCCAAAAGATTGCAATAGTACTCTGATACTCTGATTTATTGTTTTACCCTTTTGCAGATAGTCAATCAATAAAATACCTTTGAAGTCCCAAAAAACCGTTGCCATAACCATAACGATTGAATTGTTTTTGCCTTCTTTGGGGCACTTCCTCCAGCTTCAGTCCATTGTTTGGGTTGTTCTTTTGTCTCTGGAGTATAGTGGTGGATCCATGTATCATCAACAGGTTTGAAGCGACGCTTAAAATCCATTTTATTTAGCTTAAAACGACCCAAACAAACAAGAAATATTCATTATTATGCGTTTTTGATCGACTGTTAACAAATGCGGCACCCATCTTGCAGAAAGCTTTTTTATCTGTAGTCCTTCATGCAAAATTAAATGGACCCGATCATTTGAGATGCCCATGATATTAGCAATTTCACGAACTTTTATTCGTCGATCATTTAATACCATATCATGCACTTTGGCTACAATTTCTGTTGTTGTTGCTGTTTTTGGACGCCCACTACGTGGTTCATCTTTAATGCTTGTACGACCACGTTTAAATTCAGCAACCCAATTTTTTACTGTTGCATATGAAGGAGCACTTTCACCTAACACATTCACCATATCATTATGAATTTCTTATTTGTTTTGCCAATCGCCACCATTCTTTCGTATTAGTGGTACAAGTGATCTGAGCCTCCAGCTCTTTTGAGTATTCAAGTTTTCTCTCACGACATGTGGACTTATACTCCTTTACAGCTTCAATGTACATCACCTTATCATTAATAGCGTTCATATATTTGTTAAGATATTTGAAAGATTTTATTCTTTCTTTCTCGCATTTGTGATTGAACCACCTAGATGCATATTTTTTCGGTTTAGGGTAGGTATTACGGGCTGACTTTTGAACAATCGATGCTAAATCTGTTAATTTTTTAATATCGTTTTGATTTTCCTCCAAATATAGATTTTGGTTAAGGTTCCGGGTATATAATTCTTTCTCACATTCCTTCCACTGTAGATTTGGAGTTAGTTTCATGGATTTCGAGATACCTGAAGTTTTACCTAATTCAATTTCTATATGTATGGGCAGATGGTCAGACCACAATTTCTCTATTACTTCAAATCGGCAAATCATAGTTAACGTATCGTACGACACTGCAGCTATATCATTGACAGAACTACCAATATGGCCCATATACACGCAAAAAAATAATTCTTTCCTCCCAAACGAAATTTTAGACAAACAAAGTTCGTTTCTCATTTGCTTTTCGCTGTAAGGAAGTGTATTTGGAAGAAAAGTATATACTTTTTGTGATAAACGTTTATTCTTTTCCAGGATGTAAAAACAATTTCATAAGGACAAACTAAAAAAAAAAAAACATTGTTTTCTTGCTAAGTGCATTTTCCCTTACATCTTTCTCACATCCACGATGTTTTTTAGTTCTTAACACCTTTTCCTGTAATACCAACAATGTAGAAGAAATTATACGATTTTATAAATTTTTAATTTTTTTTTACCTTTCGCCTGGACGGAGAATCGAACCGGGGATCATGCACTTTGTAAGCCAACACACTAACCACTGAGCTATGTACCTGTTATGGTCATCAATAGATAAATATCCTATAATTTATATTTATATAGCATAGCTTGCGGCGCCCACGAACCGAATAAACAAAGTTTATTTAACAGAAACAAACATTTAGTTTGGCACCGTGGTGCAGTGGTTGCTACGTCCGACTTGCATGCCAAGGGTCGTGGGTTCGATCCCTGCTTCGACCAAAGTTTTTTTTTGTTTTTTTTTTTTACATATATTCCAGATATATTCGGAAGATTCCGAAAAAATGTGCAACATTACATTGTAGTATATAAAATTTTGAACTGTAAAATGTGTCTTATTAAAGACCTAAAGTCAGAAAAGAACAGTGTTTGATATAAACGAAATGGACTGTGTTGTTGTTTCAAAAATAACTTTTTTTATTGAAAAAATAAAAATTTTGTAACAAACGAATTTTTTTTGGTGATAAAAGTTTAAAATTTTCGAAGCAATTCAAAAAACTCTAACAAAAGAAAAACGTTTTCGGTACACGTTTTCCAAACGTTTTTTTTTTCTTTGCGTGTATGTGAAATGTCCTTCCTCGTCACCCAGAGTCCTCCCATTCAACACCAATAATCCATGATCATCACAAAATTCCATAAATTGTCTTCCTTTCCCATTTATGACTTCATCTCTTGATCTTCGAAGTTCGGTTCCTACTTTAAATTCAGTTAGGATGACATCTGATAATTAGTGTTGTAAATTACCGACTCTCACATTCATATCTCCAGCGATAATGATACGTGCATCCTTTTTATTCCGGAAAGTCTCTCTAATTTGATCAACCTCCCTGTTCCAGTCTTCACCTCGAATATATATTGGTATAAATGTAAAGCCACATCTTGATGACTCTATTTGTTTCATATTTATTCCGTATTGTATATTGAGGGTATGTAAAACTCCCTCCTTTTGTAATGATTGCTTTATTCCGCATAGCATTCCTCCACTAGCTCTTCCATATCCGCTAGTCCTCTTCGTGGCTTGCCAAAATAAATTAAATTCTTTGAAATATTTTTCCCAGTTTACAAATTTGTTTTTAAGGCTATTTATATTGTAGCAAAGTATACGAATGCTTTTTCTTAATATAATACCTTCTTCTAATATACTACCTTCTTCTTTTTTCTGTTTATACCGCGCTTTTTGTGCTAGGCTAAGAAGTTTCCGAACTGCCCTCGTATTTACTTTCAGAAAAACTAATTTAGCTTACAAGTTGCTGACTTATTGGAAATCTAGGCGCATCTACATGCTGACATGGTTATTATAATAAGGAAGACATTGATTTATACAGTTTATTTTTCCACACTTTAGTTGTTATTTATAGTAATTGTATATGTATGTTATGTTAGAACAAAACGCACTAATAACAAAAACCAAATTCTTTAGTCTATAGCATAATTCAGAAAAATAAAATATTGAAGATTTTTTATAAGAAACGCATATTTTCTTTTATTTCAAATAAAACTAAATAAGATTTTGGGGGCGCAATATATACATTTTTTGATTGAAATTTATTGCCAATATCAATTATTAATTTAATTGAATCAATCAATTAGTTGATTGATTTTTGTCGCGAAATTAATTAAAATTTTAATTGATTCAATTAAAACTGTGATTGAATTTTATGTTAAAAATCAATCACGTTTTTAATTGATGCAATCACACAATTAATTAATTCCGTGACAAAATTCAATTATATCCTTAATTGAAAATCGTGTTGGTTTCAATCAAAATGGGCGATTGATACTATCATTTTCGAGATTGAAGACATTTCAACTAAAAAAATGATTGAATCCGCGATTTTCGTGATTGAAATCAAATTGTTTTTTCGTGTGTACACAAGAAAATTTTGTACCATACATGTACTTTTTATAATGAAAACTATTATCGTGAGCACATACATTTCTTGTTCTTAAAATATGAATGCAAGATTTGCTTAGCAGAGAAGACGCATTTCTCCGCTGTAAAGGTTTTTTCTTGTCCTTAAACCGTCGATAAACTTTTACATAAACAAATCATGTCGTCAAAAAAAAATTTAAATAAATGTTCAATATCATTGAATTCGTCGAGTCGATTATTTTTTTAAAACTTGGCTATAAAATAGGAGATGTCTTTCAATACTCTTTTCTAAAAGAGGTTTTTTACTTCAAAAATGGCTAATGTCTCACCGGAATCAAATTTGAATGTGAAACATTAGGGTGCGGTAAAACGTTTATGAAGAACTTTGACACCACATGATGAAAAACCAAAAATAAATTTAAATTTGCTCCCAGTATCAAGTAAGCAAAACTCAAATTTAAAATATAATTGCGTCTTAAAAGTATTTTTAATGAAATTATCCGCATCTTTGGCTCAGAATCAATACCAAAATTATTGTTGTATAGACAAACTCTTTGGAACCGGGCAAGGTTTTTCGGCGTAGTAAAAACATGTGAAACCCAAAAAATCTCATTTCGATTTTGTTACAACAACGACAGTGTAATTATACATAAAAATAAGTGGAAATTATATACAATCTTTAGTAGTTAATTTAGGTTAACTTATATTTCTTACCACTTAGTTTACGCTTTGGCTTCTCAACGTCCGCTTGGCATACAACATTACTGTCTATTGGATTGCTTTCTCCGTCAGTTTCGCTTAGGTTGTTTAACGGTGGTAGGTACACATCAGGGTGGCGAACATACAACTTACCTAAAATAATATTATTTAAAAACATTACTCTAAGAAATGTTATATAAAACAACCAATTTATTTAATATATTTCAAAATTCAAATTATTTTATTTTATTTATTTATTTATTTATTTTATTTGAAAAACTAGCACAACAAGATTTACATCTTATAAGTGACAGAGCTAGTTTCAAGTTGTGATACAGAATGTAATTTTGTCACAAAACAATGAATATTAATGTTAAATTAACAAAAAACAAGTATATACGGCCGTAAGTTCGGCCAGGCCGAAGCTTATGTACCCTCCACCTCCACCATGGATTGCGTAGAAACTTCTACTGAAGACTGTCATCCACAATCGAATTACTTGGGTTGCGGTAACACTTGCCGATGGCAAGGTATCTTAAAACTTCCTAACACCGTCTTCTAAATTACAAGGTAGTCCATACGTAGTATATATTAAACTAAAAAAGGCCGATTAAATACGTATATAATTAAGTTTAAAGTTTCTATAGAAATAAAATTTTGACAAAATTTTCTATAGAAATGAAATTTGGGGAAAAATTTCTATAGAAATAAAATTTGGGACAAATTGTCTATAGAAGTAAACTTTTGACAAAATTTTCTATAGAAATAAAATGTTGACAAAAGTTTCTATAGAAATAAAATTTTTACAAAATTTTCTATAGAAATAAAATTTTGACAAAATGCTCTATAGAAATAACATTTTGACAATGTTTTCCATAAAAATAAAATTTTGGTAGATTATTTTTGGCTCGAGTGGCAACCATGAATATGAACCGATATGGACCAATTTTTGTATGATTGGGGATCGGCTATATATAACTATAGACCGATATGGACAAATTTTGGCATGGATATTAGCGGCCTTATACTAACACCACGTTGTTAATTTGAACCGGATCGGATAAATTCCTCAAAGAGGCTCCGGAGATCAAATCTGGGGAACGGTTTATATGGGGGCTACATATAATTATGGACCGATATGGACCAATTCTTGCGTGTTTGTTAGAGACCACATTCTAACACCATGTTCCAAATTTCAACAGGATCGGATGAATTTTGCTCCTCCAAGAGGCTCCGGAGGACAAATCTGGGAATCGATTTATATGGGGGCTATATATATTTATGGACCGATATGGACCAATTTTTGCATGGTCATTAGAGAACATATACCAACACCATGTACCAAATTTCAGCCGGATCGGATGAAATTTTCGTTTCTTAGAGGCTGCGCAAGCCAGATCGGGGGATCGGTTTATATGGGGGCCATATATAATTATGGACCGATGTGGACCAATTTTTGCATGGTCATTAGAGAACTTATATCAAAACCTTGTACCAAATTTCAGCCGGATCGGATGAAATTTGCTTCTCTTAGAGGCTCCGCAAGCCAAATGGGGGGATCGGTTTATATGGGGGCTATATAATTATGGACCGATGTGGACCAATTTTTGCATGGTTGTTAGAGACCATATACTAACACCATGTACCAAATTTCAGCCGGATCGGATGAAATTTGGTTCTCTTAGAGACTCCCCAAACCAAATAGGGGGATCGGTTTATATGGGGGCTATATGTAATTATGGACCAATATGGACTAATTTTTGCATGGTTGTTAGAGACCATATACTAACACCATGTACCAAATTTCAGCCGGATCGGATAAAATTTGCTTCTCTTAGAGCGATCGCAAGCCAAATTTGGGGGTCCGTTTATATGGGGGCTATACGTAAAAGTGAACCGATATGGACCAATTTTTCCATGGCTGTTAGAGACTATATAATAACACCATGTACCAAATTACAGCCGGATCGGATGAAATTTGCTACTCTTAGAGCAATCGCAAGCCAAATTTGGGGGTCCGTTTATATGGGGGCTCTACGTAAAAGTGGACCGATATGGCCCATTTGCAATACCATCCGACCTACATTAATAACAACTACTTGTGCCAAGTTTCAAGTCGATAGCTTGTTTCGTTCGGAAGTTAGCGTGATTTCAACAGACGGACGGACGGACGGACATGCTCAGATCGACTCAGAGTTTCACCACGACCCAGAATATATATACTTTATGGGGTCTTAGAGCAATATTTCGATGTGTTACAAACGGAATGACAAAGTTAATATACCCCCATCCTATGGTGGAGGGTATAAAAAGTACAATAATATATAAAAAAATTATAAATAACTAAGAATTTAAGAAATTATTTAATTTTATTTTGAAAGTATTAGCATTGCTAATTGTTTGCAAATTCGATGGTAGAGAGTTCCACAGACGGATGCTGAATATGAAAAATTGTCGTTCCGATAAAAGAGTCTTTATTCTTTGGGGAATGATTTTCATGCCTCTATTAGATCTGGCGAAACGAATATGATTACACAGGTGTGCGGGCTCCTTTGTACACTGAAAAAACAGTGAACCCTTTTCCATTGCAAACTGAACTAAACTGTAGTAATATTGACCATGATTTAGCCCTTAAGATTTTTTTCAACTTGTCTAGTTTATAATTTTCTTAAATTTTAGTTCATCTATAACATTGTAGTTTAGTTCATTTTTACAACACCATAAGATTTATATACCCCTACCAAGTTAAAAAGTCAGTATTATTTTGGTTTACTTGCTTATTTTGTGGGAAACCCGATAATAAAAATTGGTTAACAGTCTCTTTAAAATGTCGACGACTAGACTATTTTTAAATCAATCATTCCACAGTATAGAGAAATTAAATAATTAAAGGAACAACAAACCGTTTTACTATTATGAGAATTTTCATACATTAAAATTAAACTATCTTTAAGCAAAAGTACTTTATTATAAAAACTTATGATGAAAGTTCTTAATACAATGTTTTTTGTGAATAAAAATTATGACCACATGGAAAAGAGAGTAGTTCATTTGAACCCGCTGTTTGGACATTTTGACTTATCCTTTTTTTATTCATCGTAGGTAATTTTTTCACATATCTTGCTGGAAAAAATGGAAACAATAATGAAAATTGTTAAAAATTAACACCATGTTATGAAATATACTTTTTAATTCTTCATTTTAGCTTGTAACTTACCATATTTGGGGGAATTTTATCAAATGGTGTAAGGAATTCAACTTTTCTTTGGAAAACGTATCACATAAAATTTGTACCTGAAACGATTAGAGAAATAATGAAGTATTCTAAATAAACTCATAAAACTCTGTTGTTATCGATGTGAAAGATATAATAAAATAAATATTCTAGTTGAAAGAAAGCCAAAGTTTTAATATAAAACTTACCAATTCTCTATTAAATTGTACGCTGAGGGGAAATATAAAAAGTTGTCCAAATTTATTTGGGTTACTCTGAAATTAAATATTAAATAAAATTATTAAATATGTTTTCAAAAAATCTAATGAAAAAAATAATAATATGCATAAAAAACCAAATATTCTTGATATTCCTAGACAGTCATCAAAATGACGACACGTAATTTCATTTTCGATTTAAAATGCATTTTAGTCTATTGGGAAATGGTAAATTTAAGTTATACTAATTCGACCGTTTTATGAATTTTTGTTTTATACTACTTAAAAGCAAATTGAATAAGAAAATAAATTCAAGTTTGGTTCACTTTTTCGCTCACGATGAAAATTATATCGTCTTGAAATCAGCCGTAGTCAAAATGACGAAGGATGACGTTAATGTACAAAAAATAAGGATGGCTGTCCAGGGTTAAAAGAAAGTTAAAGAATCCTTACCAATTCACTATTAAATTACAGGCAAAGGAGTACTAAAAATTTGTCCAAATTTTAAGGGGTTATTCTGAAATTAAATATTTATTTTTACATTAAAAATATTACATTAGTTTCCAAAAAATTTAATTAAAGAAATACTAAAATAAGGTATTAAAAACCTGTAATTTTAATGATAAAAAGGTCATAAAAACGTAAATATTCTAGTTGAAAGAAAGCCAATTTTTAAAAGAAAACTTACCAATTCTCTATTTTTTTAAATTTGTTCGAATCCATCTGGAGTTGCTCTGAAATTAAATATTGCTTTTACAACAAAGAAAAACATTAAACTGGTTTCCAAAAAAAATTAATTAACAAATAATAATATACATAAAAAATATTCTTTTTAAAAGAAAGTCATATTAAAAAAATACTTACCAATTTATGAATAAACTATACGCTGAGATAAAACAAAAATTTTCCAAATTCATCTGGAATTGAATATTAATTTTTTACATAGAATAATACAAATTTCAATACACTTTCAATTTCAACATATTTTCATAAATATTCTTAATAACTTTTTTTTTTAAACTACCGATAAAATATTAATAACTTTCATTTAAAAGGTTTAATAAACTAACACCAATATATGACTCAAAAATCCAAAATATTCCATGCCTTTATATTCCCTTGTTGCATACCTACTTAAAAGATGCAACAGCCCACGCCAACGCCAACTATACAACTGAAGCATGCCAAACAAAACCAAGCAAAGCCAAAACATTCCTACAACAACAAAAACACATGTGCCTTTATTGAAAACAACACCTCATCCAGCCAAAAACCATCAAAGAATAACAAACACACACACACACAAGCCACTAAATGAGCAAAAATAAAAACAACCCCACGCTCATGTATACACAACAAAACTCAAGTAACATCATCTTTACATTAATCACATTCCACTATTCCGATAAAGATCTCTGTACTATGCATTAGTTCATCGCATCTGCTGACAATTTACTCTAAGAATAATATTCGTAAAGGCACACCAGTTTATGAGCGATGAAACGTTTAACTTAAAATTTGCAAAATTTTCATGAAATGTTATCTACAATATTTGACGAAAATGTCTATAAATTTAATTACATGTGAACTAAAAATATTTCATTGTGTAATTTTTTACCAACAATTATTAACTATAGGAATAGTCAGTAAGAAATTGCTATCCACTTTCAAGTTCATTTTTCGTAAAAAAGTATTTTCTCATACAAAAAAATCTTATAGTAAATTGCACTTATTATTTAGAAAATACTTTACATTTCACAAGTAGTTTTATAGCATGACAAACGAATTTTTAACTACCAGTTAAGAATTTTTTAAAGGAAATTTCCGTCGTATTTTGTAGGCCATGAACTAAACGATTGCTACTTAGAATTTGTAAAATTTCCTTCCGAGTAGTTAATTTTCGTTGAAGATGCGAAAAATGAACTAAAATTCTGGAAAATTCTTGTAATAAGTTAATGTAAAAATTTTCTTAAATTTACGAGACACTTTTTGTTCTGTGTATATATTATTTTGTGAAGAAGCAGTAAGCATTTACTTTTAATGAGATTTTCAAATGATATGTTGAAAATACTGCACCCTCAAAAAAAATTGCTTCTCTAACATATGTTCCAAACATATTTTGCAGTATATATTATTGGATACTGCCGAAACATGAATATGTTTGTTTTATGTGAAAATATTATATATTTGGAAGCATTTTGAGCCCAAAAATATTGGAAGAATTTTCCCCACAGAAAATTGTGCTCATTCCCACTCATAATTTTCACTTCCAAGATTTTTTTTTAGTTCTTGGCACCTTTTTCTGTAATGTAATGTAAATAAGTTTGAAGAAATTATTCAATTTTATATTTTTTTTTTAATTTTACCTTTCGCCTGGACGGAGAATCGAACCGGGAACCATGCAATTTGTCAGCCAACACACTACCCACTGGGCTACGTAGCTGTTATAGTCACCAGTAGACAATTATCGTTATAAGTTACATTTATATAGCATAGTTTGCAGCGCCCACGAGCCCATGAAAACATAACATTATTTAACATAAACATACATTTGTTGGCCACGTGGAGCAGTGGTTAGCATGTCTGCCTTGCATGCAAAGGGTCGTGGGTTCAATCCCTGCTCCGACCGAACCATTTTGTTTTAATTAACACATTTATATTTATACTATATTAAATTTTTATAATGAAACTTCGAAATGTGGGTTATTAAATATTTACAGTCAGAAAAGAACAGTGCTTGATGTAAACGAAATGGACTGAGTTTTTGGATGAAATATTACTTTTTATTGCAAAAATAACAATTTTGTAACAAAAAACTGTTTTTGGATAAAAGTTTGAAATTTTGGAAGGAATTCAAAAACTCTAACAAAAGAAGAACGTGGAGTCGAGTATAAACATACATAAATAATTTTATAATATACACATACATTTATTTAGGCGTAAAAAGTTTTTTACTAGCATTTAACACAATTTTAAATGCATTTAAAACTTATCGTGGCTTGTACATAATTTCATTTTTACCTTTAAGGCCGGTATTAAGTTGGCATTATCGCTCTAAAATGACCTTTCATTCATTTTTTTATGAAGATCCCTTTATAATTTTTGTATATTTTCCACCGTTTTTTTTTTAATTTCCGTTGCCTGAATATTTTGACTTACTCCTCGTACGTTCCGATTTCTTTTAACTAGTATATTCTCTTGGTTCCGAATGTCTATTCTCTTTACTCCGAATACTCATTCTAATATTCAAATTAAATAATATTTAGACTTAAGCATATCAAATGTTTTGCCTTATCATAAAACAGTTTTCCAAAACAACATACAAGCGGTTTCACAGAAATTGCTCTCTTTTGATTCTCTCGCTGTGTTATGTTGATATCTTTGGTCAACACTCCCGGTTTCCATCTCTATTTCTTTCTCTATACTTTCTCTCTGTCGCTCTCTGAATGAAATATCACAACATATATATGTTTACTCGAAATTTGTAAATTTATATATGTTTACATTCACACATTCACAAACATAATATATTCTAACATATTAACATATGTGTCCCAAACATTTAGTGTTAGTGTAGGAACATTACTTGTTTGCACTTAAATATATTGTATTTAAAAATTGTGCCCGAAACACATTTTGTTTATATCGGAACATATGAAAAACATATTTTTATAACAGTGTGTGCGCTGTCCCGACGACGTCTCTTATACACATACCGGGCAATATTGTTATAAGCAACATTCACTTTTGAGAAGTCTCTGCTGTCACAGTTTCCAAATATTTCACATCCGTATAGCATGGTTGGTATTAAAAAGTTTTTGCCAACAAGAGCCGAATGTGTTGAGGTGTAGAAGATTGGATAGCCCACAGGTTTCTTAGCATACCATATAAACGTCCAACAACACTCGATATGTGGCTCGACCATGATAAATTGGAATTAAAAGTCACTCCCTAATTAGTAGATGTATGTACTCGGGGAATAATCGAACCATTTATTTGCTAATTACTATGTTGTTACATTGTGTGGATATGTTTTTAAGCTACTACAAATAAAATTCTTTGTGAAAACACCGCTTAGTTGGTACTAAAAACTGTGCTAAATTGTGAATTAAAGCTTTTGCAATCTACTCGTAATATTCGTTTCGAGGTACTTTTGCTGAAAGCTGCATTTTTTGATGTTTTATAAGATTTAAAAACATTGAAACCAAAGCAAGTGATTCCAGTTTTGTTGTTGTTGTTTCGTCTTTGTAAACAAAGAGAAAAGGCGCTTTAATCTGTGAGTAGATAAATAAAAAAAGTCATCTTACTCTACACTCAACTGTGTTGGCTCCTATTCTTTAATCCTGTTTAGCTTTGCTAGAAACCAAAAGTCAACAAATTTAAATACAATTTCATTAATTTTGAAGAGTTTTTTAGAATTATTAAAGCCATGTTGATCATATTACAATAAAAAGATTATATACTTTGGACAAGACAAAAAATGTTGTGCGTCTTCTATACCAAGCAAAACTCGCAACGAAAATCTTTGGCCTCACAATATTTTATTTCAGTTTATGAAAATAATAAAAAAATACAATGCATGTGCGGTTTATAACGAAATTTGGAGAGATGTAAATTTAGATGTGAATATACCCTAGAATGAATTAAACGCAAACTAATTCCAGGATTAAACTAGAAAACTTACTAAAACAACCAGTGAGTTAAATTCGTGAATTACTTTATAATATATCTATATTCATTTAAAGCACCATTATTATGAAATACTTGGAAAACATTTTAGAATCAACATTAGATTAAATATTGGTTTTAATTTTTTATGTAAATGCTCAATATTTTATGAAGCCAATATCGATCAACTGCATTACCTTTTGAGAAGAATCATTACAAATTACTGAGAAGTAGTTATTATTGTCATTACAAGTTAGTCATTCTCATCGCAATGTAATCCAACGTGTAATGAGAGTTTTACTTCTGGTAATGGAAATTGTAATGAGTTATGGTTACCTGGTTTTTGATGGGTATTTATTGGTGTTGATTCGATTTGTCCGATATTGACATAAAATTTGTTTTTTGGTATCTTGTAGTCGACCATGACCGAATTTGGTTTTCTCATTTGTTTTTTGCTGTTCATTTAACTTTGGCTGATTTGATGTTTTGATCAATGGTCTAGTTTTTTTTTTGTTTTTATGGGATAACTCTTTCACATACGTCTCTCTCCAAGAAACTTTGAGGGAACAATTTTTTTCTTTTTTTATTTCTTTGGTTTTTGTAAAAAAAGGAATCCAACAACAACAGTTTTCATTTATTCCCTCTACATGCCTCAAACATAAGTTTAGCTTGCAATGCTTAATCGTGGCAACAGCTGATTATTTCATTCATATTTTTGTTTTATCATACGCCTCAAAGCTCAGATGCGAGTTGTACTCATAAAGGTGTTTGTCATGGATAATATCATTCATATCATAACCGGGTCGTATAACACTTAATCTTTTCTTAGAATTTAGCGTAATTCCATTCATGAAATATTCTTGACAATAATGCAAATTTGTCATTCATAAAAGTTTGTCATGTACTAGATACTTTTATTGGCCAAAAATATTTGAGCCCAATTTGATTAAATTGGCAAAGCGGAAAAGCTCTCGAAAATATTCTGCTTTTGTATAGGTTTGACATTTTCCTTTGCTCTGATTGAGATAACTGAGGCTTGTCATCAGGTTCTATTTCCTGAAAACTTCGTAGCGAGCAAGTTCATCCACTTTAAAAATTAAAGAAAGTATATCCAAGTTTATATTTTGAATCCATACACAAATTTATTTTGTGACAACATACTTTTACCCTTTTTGATCGATTCTGTGGATAATTATAAAAATTTCGAAGGTAAATTCATTTTATCAGAATTTATTGGTAAACAAATATTTGAAAATAATTTCCAGACACCCCTGGATGACAGTCATTAAACATTTTTCAACTTTCCAAACTGCACCATAAGTTAGGTTAAAGTGGCAGCCCGATTAAGATTCAGGCTCACTTAGACTATTCAGTCCATTGTGATACCACATTAACTAAAAGTACCTATTACATACGGGCACTTCTAGTTTTAACCGCTGAACCTTCTCGATTATTTTCTTCTGTTGAACCAACCAGATTGTTCCAAAAACATTAGCAGACTGCTTAAGTTAACGTTTTCCAGGTCCGCCAGTAATCTGAAGCTATATGCCCCTAAAATTTGCTTACGCCTTACACAAAATGCAGGACACTCACACAAGAGGTGTTTTATTGATTCCCTGTCCTCCGCATCATGACAGCTCATACAATAGTCATTATACTTCGCACCAATAGTTTTTGCAAAATCGCCTATCAGGCAGCGACCCGCTATAGCAGATATCAGGAGTGATATTTGGCGTCTCGAGAACACTAGCATATCTAGTGTGCGGTTTAAGTTTAAATGGGACCATATTTGCTTGGTGTCGTTACAACCCTTGCAATTCTCCCATCGAACATTTGCCATCATGACAGCCTTCTCACTCAGTAAGAGCTTGCAGGTAGCCAGAGGCATACCAACATATTCTAGTTCCCCTGGAATATGTAAGGTAGTTCCTAGCCTTGCTAGCTCATCTGCTTCGCAGTTCCTTGCTAGCTCATCTGCTTCGAGTTGAGGAACACAGAATCTAAGGATTTTATTGCAGGTTGACTGTCTGAGTATATATTAATGTCAATATTGCTTGGAGCATACTTCTCAGCCAATTCACCACTTCTCTTATTGCTAATATTTCAGCCTGAAAAACACTACAGTGATCAGGTAATCTTTTCACTATTCGAAGTTCCAGATCTTTAGAATATACTCCGAAACCCACTTGTCCATCCAATTTGGAGCCATCAGTGTAGAAATCTATATATCTTTTATTCCCCGGGGTCCGTGTACACCACGCCTCACTATTGGGAATTAGAGTCTCAAACTTTTTGTCGAAAAGTGGTCTCGCCAAAGTGTAATCCACAACATTAGGCACATCTGCCATTATTTTGAGGACAGAACTGTGACCGTAACTTTTTTCCGACCACAGCGATAGTTCGCGCACCGCACAGCCGTTGTTGCAGCTGACTGTTTGGCCAAAATGTCTAAAGGCAATAGATGCAGTATGACATTAAGGGAATTTGTTCCTGTCTTGCTGAATGCACCTGAGATACACAAGCACGCCATACGCTGAACGTTGTCTAAACTTGTCGGCTGGTGAAGAGCCGGCCACCAGACTACAACACCATATAGCATTATAGGTCTAACCACTGCCGTGTATAACCAATGCACAATTTTTTGTTTTAGTCCCCACTTTTTCCCTATTGCCTTTTTGCACGAGTATAAAGCTACCGTTGGTTTCCTCGCCCTTTCTTCAATATTAAGCTTAAAGATAATCTTCCTGTCCAAAATAACGCCATGGTATTTTGCACACTCACTAAAGGGAATTTCAATACCCCCTAAGGAAATGGGCCTAACCGTGGGAGTTTTGCGATCTTTGCAGTACATGACTAGTTCTGTCTTTGCAGGATTTACCCCAAGACCATTATCTTTCGCCCATTTCTCAGTCATCCGGAGGGCTCTCCGTATAATATCTCTAACTGTTGATGGGAATTTTCCCCTGAGTGCTAGCGCCACATCATCTGCGTATGCCACCACTTGTATCCTTTCTTTTTCTAGGGAAACCAGAAGGTTGCTTATAGCAACATTCCAAAGAAGAGGTGATAGAACTCCTCCATGAGGAGTGCCTCTGTTCACATACCTTTGTATGTTTGCTTCTCCTAGTGTGGCTGAAATGCGTATCTTCCTTAGAAGTTCGTCTAACAGCCTAAGTATACCCGGGTCAACATTCAGAGTTGTCAGTCCATTTAATATCGAGCTCGGATGGACGTTATTGAACGCCCCTTCGATGTCTAGAAACGCCACGATTGTGTATTCTTTGACAGAGCTTTCAATAAAGCTGACTAGTTCATGTAGTGCGGTCTCAGTAGACCTGCGCTTCGAGTATGCATGTTGTCGTTTCGTGAGTAAACTTGAATCGACGCTAGTTCTAAGATAAATATCTATCATCCTCTCCAGAGTCTTAAGTAGGAATGATGATAAGCTGATTGGTCGGAAATCCTTCGCATTCGAGTGAGAGGCTTTTCCCGCTTTAGGTATGAAAACGACTTTTGATTCCCTCCACTTTCTGGAATATACGCTAAGTTGATACATCCTATATATATCGCCGACAACCAGGGGATAATTCTGTCAGCCACCGCTTGTAACTCTGCCGGAGTAATTCCATCAGGTCCGGGGGATTTAAATGATCCAAAGCTATTTATCGCCCATCTTATTCTAGATTCCGCTACAATTTCCTCGATAGGAAACGACCGCTGAGCCACTGCGTCACCGCCAGTACATGGTTCAACCGTCTGATTTCCGGGAAAATGTGTGTCCAATAGTACCTCCAGTGTCTCCTCACTGGACGTTGTCCAATTGCCCTCCGATGTTTTAATGAAACCTGGAGCGGAGTTCGTGGATGCTAGCACCTTCCGTAGTCTGGAAGCCTCGGACGTATTCTCAATGCTGCTGCAGTAATCATTCCAAGAGTTATGCTGAGCCTTTCTCAGTTCTCGCTTGTATCCTCTCAGATTCTTCTTGTAAGCGTCCCAATCCACAGGAGCTCTGGTGGACTTTGCTTTGTTAAAGAGCTTCCTGCACGATTTCCTCATATTACCTAACTTCGTAGAAAACCATGGTGGTCGATTTTTCTCCCTTGGCTTTCCTCTAGGGCATGCAGCTTTCAGTGCGATGTTGAAGGCCTTAGTAATCCTCTCCACTGCGTGTTCGATAACTTGCACAGTGCTCATATTTGTCTCTGGTATTACCGGTATTATCATATTGAACGATTCCCTATAACTATTCCAGTCAGCTCTACTAACATTTGGCGGAAATATGGTCTTGGTGGTATGAACATCAAATTTGAAACTGATGTAGCGATGATCTGAGAAGCTATGTTCACTTAAAACCTGCCAATCAGATATCATTTCATTCAGTTCTTGCGAGGCCAAGGTGACGTCCAAAACCTCTTGCCTGTTTTTAGTAACAAAGGTTGGGGCATCTTCCTTATTGCAAACTACCAAATTAGTACGCAAAATAAACTCTAGGAGTGACTCTCCTCTTGCATTAATGTCACCACTTCCCCATCTACTATGATGTGCATTTGCATCGCATCCCATAATGAGTTTTGTCTTTGTTTTCAATGACTCCTCAACTAACGTCTTAACGGCACATGGAGGCATCTCCCTGTCATGTCCCATATAGACCGAAGATACCCAATATTTGCATTTGGCTATTTCTAAATTGGCAACGACAGTGTCTGCATTGCACATTGCAGGAAGCAGAAACAAGTTAAGCTCGTTTTTAGCAATTATACAGGCTCGAATTACATCATTACCAGTATACTGCAATAGTTTGAACCCCGGAGTATTTAATTCACATATTTTGTTTCTATAAACATATGGTTCTTCAATAAGAACTATGTCTATGTCCCCTTTCATCAGGAGAACTTTTAAGGCAGCACATGCAGCCTTACAATGATGAAGATTTATCTGGAGGATCCGTAGGACCATCGAGATTTTCAACAACCGTCACAACAACAAGGGAGATGCCCCAACCTTTGTCACTAAAAACAGGCAAGAGGTTTTGGACATCACCTTGGCCTCGCAAGAACTGAATGAAATGATATCTGAGTGGCATGTTTTAAGTGAGCACAGCTTCTCAGATCATCGCTACATCAGTTTCAAATTTGATGTTCATATCACCAAGACCATATTTCCGCCAAATGTTAGGAAAGCTGACTGGAATAGGTATAGGGAATCGTTCAATATGATGATACCGGAAATACCAGAGACAAAAATGAGCACTGTGCAAGTTATCGAACACGCAGTGGAGAGGATTACTAAGGCCTTCAACATTTCACTGAAAGCTGCATACCCTAAAGGGAAGCCAAGGGGGAAAAATCGACCACCATGGTGGTCTACGGAGTTAGGTAATATGAGGAAATCGTACAGGAAGCTCTTTAACAAAGCAAAGTCCACCAGAGCTCCTGTGGATTGGGACGCTTACAAGAAGAATCTGAGAGGATACAAGCGAGAACTGAGAAAGGCTCAGCATAACTCTTGGAATGATTACTGCAGCAGCATTGAGAATACGTCCGAGGCTTCCAGACTACGGAAGGTGCTATCATCCACAAGCTCCGCTCCAGGTTTCATTAAAACATCGGAGGGCAATTGGACAACGTCCAGTGAGGAGACGCTGGAGGTACTATTGGACACACATTTTCCCGGAAATCAGACGGTTGGACCATGCACTGGCGGTGCCACAGTGCCTCAGCGGTCGTTTCCTTTCGAGGAAATTGTATCAGAATCTAGAATAAAATGGGCGTTAAATAGCTTTGGATCATTCAAATCCCCCGGACCTGATGGAATTACTCCGGCGGAGTTACAAGCGGTGGCTGACAGAATTATCCCCTGGTTGTCGGTGATATATATAGGATGTATCAACTTAGCATACATTCCACGAAAGTGGAGGGAATCGAAAGTCGTTTTCATACCTAAAGCGGGAAAAGCCTCTCACTCGAATGCGAAGGATTTCCGACCAATCAGCTTATCATCATTCCTACTTAAGACTCTGGAGAGGATGATAGATATTTCTCTTAGAACTAGCGTCGATTCAAGTTTGCTCTCGAAACGACAACATGCATACTCGAAGGGCAGGTATACTGAGACCGCATTACATGAACTAGTCAGCTTTATTGAAAGCTCACTATCTGTCAAAGAATACACAATCGTGGCGTTTCTAGACATCGAAGGGGCGTTCAATAACGTCCATCCGAGCTCGAGATTAAATGGACTGACAACTCTGAATGTTGATCCAGGTATACTTAGGCTGTTAGACGAACTTCTAAGGAAGAGACGCATTTCAGCCACACTAGGACAAGCAAACATACAAAGGTATGTGAACAGGGGCACTCCTCAAGGAGGAGTTCTATCACCTCTTCTTTGTTGCTATAAACGACCTTCTGGTTTCCCTAGAAAAAGAAAGGATACATGTGGTGGCATACGCAGATGATGTGGCGCTAGCAGTCAGGGGAAAATTCCCATCAACAGTTAGAGATATTATACAGAGAGCCCTCCGGATGACTGAGAAATGGGCGAAAGATAATGGTCTTGGGGTAAATCCTGCAAAGACAGAACTAGTCATGTACTGCAAAGATCGCAAAACTCCCACGGTTAGGCCCATTTCCTTAGGGGGTATTGAAATTCCCTTTAGGGAGTGTGCAAAATACCTTGGCGTTATTTTGGATAGGAAGCTGAACTTTAAGCTTAATATTGAAGAAAGGGCGAGGAAAGCAACGGTAGCTTTATACTCGTGCAAAAAGGCAATAGGGAAAAAGTGGGGACTAAAACCAAAAATTGTACATTGGCTATACACGACAGTGGTTAGACCTATAATGCTATATGGTGTTGTAGTCTGGTGGCCGGCACTTCTCCAGCCGACAAGTTTAGACAAAGTTCAGCGTATGGCGTGCTTGTGTATCTCAGGTGCATTCAGCAAGACAGGAACAAACTCCCTTAATGTCATACTGCATCTATTGCCTTTAGACATTTTGGCCAAACAGTCAGCTGCAACAACGGCTGTGCGGTTGTCCTCAAAATAATGCCAGATGTGCCTAACGTAGTGGATTACACTTTGGCGAGTCCACTTTTCGCCAAAAAGTTTGAGACTCTAATTCCCAACAGTGAGGCGTGGTGTACACGGACCCGGGGAATAAAAGATATATAAATTTCTACACTGATGGCTCCAAATTGGATGGCCACGTATATTCTAAAGATCTGGAACTTCGAATAGCGAAAAGATTACCTGATCACTGTAGTGTTTTTCAGGCTGAAATATTAGCAATAAGAGAAGTGGTGAATTGGCTGAGAAGTAATGCTCCGCGCAATATTGGCAATTATATATACTCAGACAGTCAACCTGCAATAAAATCCTTAGATTCTGTGTTCCTCAACTCGAAAACGGCCATCGACTGCCGCAAATCTCTCAATGAGATGGCTGAGCAGCACAATATTCACCAAATATTGGTGCCTGGCCACAGGAACATACCGGGGAACTGCGAAGCAGATGAGCTAGCAAGGCTAGGAACTACCTTACATATTCCAGGGGAACTAGAATCTGTTGGTGTGCCTCTGGCTACCTGCAAGCTCTTACTGCGTGAGAAGGCTGTCATGATGGCAAATGTTCGATGGGAGAATTGTAAAGGTTGTAACGACACCCAGCAAATATGGCCCCATTTAAACTTAAACCGCACACTAGATATGCTAGTGTTCTCGAGACGCCAGATATCACTCCTGATATCTGCTATAACGGGTCGCTGCCTGATAGGCGATTTTGCAAAAACTATTGGTGCGAAGTATAATGACTATTGTATGAGCTGTCATGATGCGGAGGAAAAGGAATCAATAAAACACCTCTTGTGTGAGTGTCCTGCATTTTGTGTAAGGCGTAAGCAAATTTTAGGGGCATTTAGCTTCAGATTACTGGCGGACCTGGAAAACGTTAACTTAAGCAGTCTGCCAATGTTTTTGGAACAATCTGGTTGGTTCAACAGAAGAAAATAATCGAGAAGTTTCAACGGTTAAAACTAGAAGTGCCCATATGTAATAGGTACTTTTAGTTAATGTGGTATCACAATGGACTGAATAGTCTATGTGAGCCTGAATCTTAATCGGGCTGCCACTTTAACCTAACCTAACCTAAGGTGTTAACGGCACATGGATGCATCTCCCTATCATGTCCCATGTAGACCGAAGATACCCAATATTTGCATTTGGCTACTTCTAAACTGGCAACGACAGTGTCTGTATTGCACATTGAAGGAAGTAGAAACAAGTTAAGCTCTTTTTTAGTAATTATACAGGTTCGATTTACATCATTACCAGTATACTGCAATAGTTTGAACCCCGGAGTACTTAATTCACATAGTTTGTTTCTATAAACATATGGTTCTTGAATAAGAACTATATCTATGTCCCCTTTCATCAGAAGAACTTTTAAGGCAGCACATGCAGCCTTACGATGGTGAAGATTTATCTGGAGGATCCGTAGGACCATTTTCAACAACCGTCACATCAGCCGTTTCAATCGAGTCGTCAAGAATGTCCTCTTCAGAGATCACGGTGACTCTCGCAGTAACCATAGGTTCAAGTTTGGTGAGTTTTGAGGCTGTAGAAACCTCCTCTCGCATACGGTGTCTATCCATGGCTGCATCTTTGGTATCTCCCTCGACTTCGCAAGAGGATCCGCTTACTTCTGATTCAGACAAAGGCTTGTCCATTTCTGAATCCTTTAGCTGATCGTTTTTATATACCTTCATTTGGATATAATGAAAGCCATAACATACAGGGTCCTGGGACTTTGCTAGATGTGGCAAAGACTGAGTGTTCAGTACAAACACTACATGCCGTCTTGGTCCATCCACTTCATCCAAACGGCCAACCTTCCAATCAGCTGTTGGAAGATCTGGATTGCATTGTTTCAGTCTATTTAAAATAGATTCGGGATCAGGAGGGTTTGCAGGTATCCACGCACACGGACGAAAAAGACTGTTTTTCATATGTTTGGGTATAAACATTATATGTTTGGAACTCAAATATTTAAACACAATATTTTTGAGTGCAAACATATAATGTTCATAAACTAGCATAATATGTTTGGGACATATATGTTAATATGTTAGAACATATTATGTTTGGGACATAAAATGTTTGTAAATATAATATGCTTGGATTCAAGCATATATTAATTTAGAAATAGCCCATAAACATATATGTGTTTACAAAGAGATTCATAGTGTATGCTGGAAGTAAAATAATGAAAGTAACCAATTGGCGCATTACAAATATATATACACAAAGAAAATTTCATTAAATATAGGAAAAATACTACGTGTGTATATAAATAAGTATAAATTTACATATTATGAGTAAACATATATATGTTGTGATATAAGACTTCGCCAAAAATTGTATATGCTTAAGTAAAATATTAAAATGAGTATTCGGAGAGAAAATTCATTCGGAACCCAGATAAAATATATTTGAAAAAAGAGCATGATTTTTGTTTATCATTTTCGCATTACGGGCACAATTTTTTTGTTTCGTCAAAGCAAATCGGAACGTGGGACGAGTAAGTCAAAATATTCAAACAAAGGTAGTTAAAGGGATCTTCATAAAAACTAACGAAAGGGCACTATACACTGAACAAAAAGCATGTCCGGTTCCAAAGATTGTGTCTCCACTTTAACAATTTTGGTATTGATTCCGAACCAAAGAAGCGGAGAATACAAGTAAGGATGCTTTTAAGACACAATTCTCTTTTAAATGGGGTTTTGTGTACTTGACACTACGAAGCACATTTCAATTTTTCGCTTTTTCAGCTTTGTTTCATATGCTATAAAATGTCCGTTAAAAACAAGACTTCCAGTAGAAATTATGCTATGTTTCAAGTAAAAAATGTCTTTAAAATAAAGTATTGAAAAACATATCCTATTTTTGAATGATTTTTGCCTTGTAGTCAAGATGCAAAAATGCAACAAATTTAAAGACAGTTTCATTAATTTTAAAGAATTTTTCTGAATTATTAAAGTCAAGTTGACCTTAGTCCAAAATTTGTTCTTTCATGTTATGATACCCATTTTTAAGTCAAATCACTTAATTATAACGACAACACGACTTCATTGAAAGTATCGACCTTTGAAGATCTATAAAAACAAAGATTAGTTCCTCTGTATTAATGAGTAGTCCAAGAGGAGTTGACGGATTTTTTCGAAAATAAAAGTGGGCATTAAGTTCGAGTTTTGCCGCTAAAATTATTTCTCATTTTAGCGGCAAAACCAGAATAACATTACAACTTTTTCCGGTAAATTGTATTATAACATGGTGGGGAAAGATCCAAAGCAACAATTGGATAAGTTTATTTTCTTTAAAAGAAATTATTAAAGAAAAGTAAAAGGGTAAACATGGCCATTTTAACGTGATAATGCCATTTTATATCGGCCTTAAGAATTAAATTAAGTACAAAATTATTCGTTAATAAAAGTTCATATTTATTTGTATTTCTAAATTAATGGTGTTACATGCTAGCAAACAATTGTTCACACCAAAGTAAATTTATGTGCTGTTGTAAAATTACTGTTTAGAATTTAAATATAATGTGCTTTTGAATGGATTCGATGGAAAAATATTTATATATACTCGACTTCACGTTCTTCTTTTGTAAGAGTTTTTGAATTTCTTCGAAAATTTTAAACTTGTATACAAAAACCTTTATTTGTTACACAATTTTTATTTTTGCAATAAAAAAATAATATTTGATTTGAACTCAGTCCATTTCGTTTATATCAAGCATTTTTCTTTTCTGACTTTAAGTCTTTTATAAAACACACTTTAAAATTTCGTAGTAAAAATTTAATATAATAGTATGTAATGCTGAACACATTTTCGGGAACTTCCGAATGAATCTGGAATATATGTTAAAAAATATATTAAAAAAAATGGCGTTGGTCGAAGCAGGGATCGAACCCAGGACCCCTGTCACGCAAGGCGGACGACCAAGCACTGCTCCACGCTGCCAACAAATGTATGTTTAACAATGTTATGTTGTTAAACAATGCTATGTTTGCATCGGCTCGTGGGCGCAGCAAGCTATGCTATTATCTCTTGATGACCATAACAGCTACGTAGCCCAGTGGTTATGTGCTGGCTTACAAGCTGTGTGGTCCGCTGTTCGAATCCCCGTCCGGCAAAAGGTAAAATTGAAAAAAAAATTATAAAATTTAATAATTTCTTCTACAATGTTTGTATTACAGAAAAAGGTGCTAAGAACTAAAAAAACTCATGGAAGTGAAAAAAATGTGAGGCAATATACAATTAGGCAGAAAAAAAATTTTGAGCACAATATTCTTTGGGAGAAAATTCTTCTCAGCATATAATATTTTTGGGTCCAAAATGCCTCCAAACATATTATATGTTCACATAATAACATATAGTTTTTTGGAAGACAACATTATTGAATTTGGATGGAAAAATACAAAATGTTTGGAACTTAGACTACCCAAACATATTATATTGTTTAGACCAATATGCTTTCAAACATATTATATATTGGAAGAAATCAAACATATAAATGTTTGGGCAATACCCAAAAATGTATATGCTTGAAGCAAAATATGTTTGGGAGTATATGTTACAGAAGCGATTTTTTTTTTGAGGGTGCATGTGCTCTAGGTCTAGCCGGTATGTCTTTCTTCTCTGCACCACATAAAATTGCGATCACTCTACCCACAGAGTAGTGGTGGATAGAAACATTTTTTGGACATCTCCAAGCCTGGAGCAGCAGTTCATCCCGAAAGACCAGAAAATTTGGTGCCTTCAACCATCATCGTCTTTGACTTGAATTGATCCCTTGCGACCAAACACTCAACACGAAAATTACCTTGATTTGGACTAATTCCTGTAAACCAATGTGAACCCATTTTACCACATAAAGTCGGGAAAAAATTTTCCCACAAGAAATGAACTCATCGTCTTAAAGTTTTTCCTTCAATATAATTTTCCCAACCATTTTTTTAAAACACGTTACTAGGCACGACATGCAAAAATAATCGTAATTTATTCATGCATTACAAAATTTATTCGTAAAAGAAATTAACAATAAATAAATCAAAATCCTAAACAAGTTTAAAATTCAAAATGGGAAGAAGTTGTCTAAAAATTTTGAAAAAACTTCTTCCATAACGTGAAATTAAGATCGCTGTGATAGACTTTAAAAATCAATTACCATCATAAAATACTATAAATTTAGAATGATTTTTGGAAATCGAAATAATTGAAACTAGCATCAACTTCATTCAAATTCTTTGAATACTATTCATAAATTATTAAATTTAAAATTGCTTATGACAGAAAAATAATAATGAAAATTGTCTAATTTTTAGTATTAGGCTTTTTCTACGAGTATTAAAATCAGTGATTTGTTTTACATTTTTTTTTCAAGTAATATTTCATTTTATAAAATTTGTTGCTACGTTCTGTATCTATTCTTAAAGTATGCATTCAATCTATAAATATTATTAAACTATAGTTTCGTGGAGAGAAAATTTCCTAAAATATGTAAATTTAGCCAAGAGTATTAATTCAAAACATACCGATTTACTATGAAAACAAAAAAAAAGTAATATTTGTCGCACGCTACAAAACAAAGATATCAATAAATGATGAAAATAATTTCATTTAATTTTTAACGCTACGTTTGTAAACAAATGTGGTTCATACCAAATCAACGATAACATCAACCAGCATCCAGATCAGAGTGAAGGCCTTCAACGGATCGGGGAGTGGTGGTACAACTTTCATTCAGTATTGTTTTCTTGCATTCTTTATATCGTACTCACATGCTTTAGAGAGCAAGAGAGGAGAGCACAATAAAATATCACAATGCTGGTTTGTTGCTGCGATTTGCTATAATGGCTGTATTTAGTATTTTTTTGTTATTCCCATCATATGTGATCTCTTGCTCTCTCTCTATATCCCCCAAGTATCTGAATCGATATCATATTATTTGTTTTGATTTGGCTTTTTCTTTCCTCATTATTATTTCGTACAAAAATTTGCATTGATTAACCCCTTAAGGTTCGTCAAAAAATACCGGGAAACGTATGTTTTGAATTAGGCTTTTCTTCATTTTTTTTTTGTTTAGCATAATTTTCTAATTGATCTTTTCACAAAATTTCATATGGTTATATAGGAAAAAAAAAATAATGTTATGTAATTATATTTATATTAATGAATTATTAATAAACTTACATATATTAAATATAACTTTCGTTCTATTCAATTATGAATTGGTAAAAGGTTTAGGGGCGGTTTCCTAATAAAAGGGACGATTGTATAGTATAGAGTAAATTAGTTTTTTTTTGGGTAAATAGCCAATTAAGACAAAGGCTGGTGTGGGTTTTGAGGCACTTTCTCAGAACATCCTAGAAACATTTATGATCCATTCCAGTGGGAGTTTCTTTTTCTGGAAGCTTCCTTTTTTCTATTCCACATGTAGTTTCTGGTTCAATTTTTATTAGACTGTTTGGGGTTAAGAAATAGGGAGTCTATAATAATGATTTGGCTCGAGCAGTTAGTGGAAAATTCCCATCCACAATCAGAGATATTAAAAGAGATAGCCCTCCAATTGACTGAGAAATGGGCGAAAAAGAATGGTCTTGGGGTAAATCCTGCAATGATAGAACTAGTCTTGTAATGCAAAGATCGCAAAATTCGACGGTTAAGCCCATATCTGTAGGGTGTATTGAAATTCCCTTTGGTGAGTGTGCAATATACCTTGGCGTTATTTGGGACAGGAAGCTGAACTATAAGCTTAATATTGAAGAAAGGGCGAGAAAGGCCACGGTAGCTTTGTACTGGCGCAAAAAGGCAATAGGAAAAAGTGGGGATTAAATCGTTGACTATATAAGAGAAACCACTTTCCAACAAAATGTTTGAAACTCTAATTTCCCACAGCGGGGTGGTGCACACAGACAGAGGCGTGGTGCACACAGACCCCATGGAATAAACGTTATATCGATTTCTACACTGATAGCTCCAAATTGGATGGATAAGTGGATTTCGGAGTACATTCTAAAGGCCTGGAAATTCGAATAGCGAAAAGATTATCACTGTAGTGTTTTTTAGACTGAAATATTAGCAAAGAGGTGGCGAATTGGCTGAGAAGTAATGTTCCAACAAATGTTGGCATCAATACCCAGCAAAAACTAGGTAACCATAACTCATTACAATTTGCATTACCAGAAGTAAAACTCTCAGAACACGTTGCATTACATTGCGATGAGTTATAATGACTAACTTGTAATGACAATAATAACTACTTCTCAGTAATTTGTGATGATTCTTCTCAAAAGGTAATGCAGTTGATCGATAATGGCTTAATTAAATATTGAGCATTTACATAAAAACTTAAAACCAATATTTAATCTAACGTTGATTCTAAAATGTTTTCCAAGTATTTCATAATAATGGTGCTTTAAATGAATATAGGTATATTATAAAATAATTTACGAATTTAACTCACTGGTTGTTTTAGTAAGTTTTCTAGTTTAATCTTGGAATTAGTTTGCGTTTAATTCATTCTAGGGTATATGCACATCTGAATTTACATCTCTCCAAATTTCGTTATAAACAGCACATGCATTGTATTTTTTATTATTTTCATAAACTGAAAGAAAATATTGTGAGGCCAAAGATTTTCGTTGCGAGTTTTGCTTGGTATAGAAGACGCATAACATTTTTTGTCTGTTTTGTCTTCTCCAAAGTATATAATCTTTTTATTGTACTAAGATCAACTTGGTTTTAATAATTCTAAAAAACTCTTCAAAATTAATGAAATTGTATTTAAATTTGTTGAATTTTGGTTTCTAGCAAAGCTAAACAGGATTAAAGAATAGGAGATGACTTTTAATACTTTATTTTAAAGTCGTTTTTACTTGAAACATAGCATTTGAATTATCGTTAAAAGGGTTCTAAAGGACTCTGATAGCATATGAACAAAAATTTGCAAAAAAAAAATCGAAAAAGTTCAAATTCGTCTGCTAGTATCTCTTCAATTCTCCGTTTCTTTGTCTCGGAATCAATACCAACATAATTAGTGTAAAGACAAAATCTTTTGAACCGGACAAGCTTTTTTGCTGCGAAGAGAACAACGTTTTATATTATTCAAAAACTATCCTTATATGTAGGTATGTGTACACAATTATACGTAAGAAGTATTTATTTTCGAGATTTAGATACCTGAGAAAAAAGTAGTTATTTTTCAAATTACGAATAACTGATTACATATTAGGTGATCATATGCTCCTTATACACTACTTATTTCATGGCCGAAGGTATGCCTGGGGTAAAGTACTTTCCTCCTAGGACATGTAATCCGTAGCGATACCAATTAATAAATAGTTATTACTTTTGAAATAGGCTTACCTATAAGATTACCGGATAATGAGAGTTTTTGCATACTCCGACAGTCAACCCGCAATAGAATCCTTGGATTCTATGATGGTCAATGTTTGATGGGCGAATTGCCCATGCTCATGGGCCCATTTAAACTTAAACCGCACACCACATATGCTAGTGTTCTCAAGACGTCAGATATCACTCCTGATATCGCGTGATAGGCGATTTTGCAAAAACTATTGGCGCGAAGTATAATAACTACTGTATGAGCTGTTATGATGCAGAGGAAAAGGAATCAATTAAACACCTCTTGTGTGAGTGTCCTGCATTTTGTGTTAGGCGTAAGCGAATTTTAGGGGCATATAGCTTTAGACTACTGGCGGACCTGGAAAACGTTAACTTAAGCAGTCTGCCACCGTGGTGCAATGGTTAGCATGCCCGCCTTATATACACAAGGTCGTGGGTTCGATTCCTGCTTCGACCGAACACCAAAAAGTTTTTCAGCGGTGGATTATCCCATCTCAGTAATGCAGGAGACATTTCTGAGGGTTTCAAAGCTTCTCTAAGTGGTTTCGCTGCAATGTGTAACGCCGTACGGAATCGGCTATAAAAAGTAGGTCCCTTGTCATTGAGCTTAACATGGAATCGGGCAGCACTCAGTGATAAGAGAAAAGTTCACCAATGTGGAATCACAATGGACTGAATAGTCTAAGTGAGCCTTACATCGGGCTGCCACCAGGGTTGGCCTGTCACAAACTGTGACTTTTGCGACATACATTTGCGGCGGTATAATACGAATGTCGCAAAAGTCGTAAACCTACTTTAGAAAACCAAATTTTGAATAGAAGAAATCCTGAACATTTTTTAATTTAGTTTGACAGCATTCGCTGTGAGTTTCTGCAGAAATTTGTGAAAGTTTTTCCATGGTCAAGCCTATTTTCTTAGGTGGTATCGAAATTCCCGTTGGTGAGTGTGCAAAATACCTTGGGGTTATATTGGACAGGATACTGAACTTAAAACTAAGAAAGGACCCTGTACTCGTGCAAAAGACAATAGGAAAAATTGAATTGAAACTTCTTCGCACATACCATCGTCTTGGATATCATCGAATTCGCTGCCTAGCTGACGCGACTAAAGTATTTTGAGTTAGCGACTATTGTTACTTTTTCTACAGTTACGACGCGTATGTGACGTTTACGACGTTTACAACTTTGCGACAGTCGCAAACCTAAAAAAGTTTGATACAGACCATCTCTGGCTGCCACCTAACCTAAGCAGTCTGCTAATGTTTTTGCAACATTCTGGTTGGTTCAACAAAAGCAAATAATTGAGAAGGTTCAGTGGTTAAAACTAGAAGTGCCAATATGTAATAGGTACTTTTAGTTTACGTGGTATCACAATGGACTGAATAGTCTAAGTGAGCCTGAAACTTAATCGGGCTGCCACTTTAACCTAACCTAACCTTACTAATGATAACTGATTTTATAGATATTTGTATTTTATGGCAACTTCTGCAACGTATTTAATTGTAGTAACAAGAGTTACCAAGATGAAGAAAATCATCTCAAGAACACATAACGACAGCAAGATACTATACATTTTTTTTTATAATTTAATCCAATTTTAGAATGAAAATAGCTAATAGGCAACGGTATATTGCTTTTGCTGCTCGCTGTATTGTATATATAATTTTTTGTTTTGTGAGAGATACAAGAGTATCTCTTACTGTCCGGACGTGTTTTAGACATGTCGTATTCTCTTCCAATTTAAAATGTATGACAGTTAGTTAAATATTGCTGTCAACGACTACTAATTGAGAAATAGCTGTCAACGACTACTAATTGAGAAATAGCTAGCTTTAAATTAATTTAAAGCTGTTCTCAAACATTATATTCCCTGCCGTCAATCTTTTCGTTGACTGAAAACTAACTACTAACTAGCTTAAAGTACATTTAAAAAGTTAACTTTATATTGACGGATTGGTAACTAACTTTAAGATAATTAAAAGTATTGCAGAGATGGACAATTGACTACTTCTCATGACGTCGCCATGTTAAAATAGTTAGTTGAGTCCATATAAAATCAATCCAACTGTCAACCACTACATGTACATGTACGACAGGGTTACCATAACAGTAGTTGTTGAATAAACTAAGTATTTACCAAACCTATTCGAAGTATCGATGTTATAGTGAAGGCACTTCACAAATATTTCAAATGATTCGAGCACTAAATGAAACTGAACTACTGCCAAAAGATTACAATGTCAAGTATTGCAGAGCCATCACATTCAAAAGTATTCGTTCTCTTAATTTTTTTCGTTTTATTGTCATCGACACGCCACGAGTAAAACAGAACATTTTAAGTGAAGACAGAATACTTTGTTTTAGCAAGGACGAAACTTTGTATATGCACGAAGAAACTTTCAATCGGAAAATAAACACAATCGTCGATCAGTTGATTGTGCTCAGCGTTGCCACAATGAAATTTTATTTTGGACCAAAATCGGACCGAAATTCCCTCCAGCGGACCAAATTTCCAATTTCGAAGAAAAATGACTTAAAAATTAATTTATTGTTGTACATAGTGCTTTTAGTAGCGAATAAAATAAACTAGAAAAAACTAACGTTATTTAGCGGTTGACATCGGAACCAACACTTCGACTTTTCAACTTTTTTAACTTTTTTGTAGACTTTTTGAGAAGATCGAAGCCGAAATTCAATATCACAAAAAGTTTACATCAACTTTCAACATAATTATCTTAAAATAAGTAAAAAGTTTTGTGTTTTTTTTCGTTAAAGAAATGAGTACAGCAAAATGGCAGTAGTAAATCGATATCTTACTATAGTAAAAAGTTTCGGTTTCGAACAGGCCCTTAGAAGTGCTTTAAGACCTCAACAGATACGCATTTGGTTTATATTGGAATAGCGCCATAAAGAACGATCTCTCGATTTTACTTAAGAGAATGCAATGGATTTCGGAAATTTCATACGATTTGCTGTAGTGTTGCTTTGCACCCATAATTTGACAAGTCAAGTGTGGTTCATATCAGTCCATATTCTTATATAACTCTCATAAATCTCAATTCCACTTCTGGCGCACATTCGAGTATAGGGGTTAAATGGTCGAAAAAGATATAAAACCTCATCCGCCTTTCTGGAACGCTTTAAGAGAGCACTACAACTTAATCGTAGTTTCGTAAAGATCCTTAATCTAATGAATTTGACCAAATTTTTGAAAATGGTCTAAATTCTGTTTGGTCCGACCATCGGGCCAAATTTAAAAATTAAAAATCTTCTGGACAAATTTTGGTCCGATCAGACCAAGATGGCAGCGCTGTCTGTGCTTTTTATTTTGTGTATGTTTCAGATAGTTAACCACAAACAAAATAGGAAAGGATAGTGTGTGTTGCATATTCATGTAGTTGAGATAACAAAATAACTTCATCTACACAGCAATGGAAATTATGTCGCGAATGGAATTCGAATATATCAGTTTTGCTCCACCATTTGCAAGGTTACTATTTTACTCGTTTGAGAAATGGATAATAAAGTTAATACTTCAATTGTGTGACGTGCATAAGCGTAGGAAGGCCTCTGGGGAGGGGGCTTAGAACCCCCAGAAAAATGTTAGCCCCCCAGAAATTGAAAACCTATTTATGACTTTCCATTGTTTTTTTTTTTTTAATTAAACAAGTACATACAACCGCACAAAGTTCCGCTAAAGACTCATGCACAACGAATTACTTGGGTTGTGGTAGCAGTTGCTGATGGCAATATATAGTTTTATTTCTCAACATTGTCTTCTAAATTGTGAGTTAGTTTCTTTATTATAAGTGAATGTTTGAAGTCTGATATTTATGAAACAAAGCTGCGATTGAACTTATGATTTAAGTTCCTAAATAGTAATTGATATTAAAACTTTTCTCTCATAAATTAATATCTTAATAATTAGGCAGAAAAGCATCGCCAAAAAAGAAGTGAAAATGTTCTGTTTGGGTCCGGATGTGGTGCAAAATTGGCGGAGAAACAACGAATGTAATATGAACTTGCCATAGGACGAATGTCCACCGTTTCAACAGCCGTTGCAATGAATTTGCATCACTTCTTAGGTGTGATCCGAATGCAGTGTTTTGAATGTAAATTAAAAAAGTTTGTGATATTTTCCCAAATAAATAATTCTTATATTTTTTATGATTTTTAGTGATTCTAACGCTTGTTTGAAACATTTTCGCTTGAATATTTTCAAAAATTATCGATTTTTCTATAATGGATTTAGCATTTTTGTGGCAAAATTTGAATACGAAACTTCTTAGCCAGCACAAAAAGCGCGGTATAAACAGAAAAAAGTTAAGTGTTTTAGAAACTTCCATCTCTGTTATGAACACATGTTAAATTTTGTTTCGATCTGGCAACTCCTTCATATAGAAACAGGTGTTCAAAAAAGACGTATCCGCAATTTTTTTTACAATGGAAAAATTAGAAATGCGTGCTGTAATTAAATATTTACATAAAAAGGTTTATCGGGACAAGAAATTCATAATGATATGGTGAATGTGTTAGGTGAAAGTGCTCCTTCATATGCAACAGTAAAAAATTAGGTTGCTGAATTTAAACGTGGTCGTACAAGCATTGAAGATGAACCACGTAGTGGACGTCCAAAAACAGCAACAACAACAGAAATTGTAGCCATAGTGCATGATATGGTATTAAATGATCGACGAATAAAAGTGCGTGAAATTACTAATATCATGGGCATCTCAAATGATCGAGTCCATTCAATTTTGCATGAAGAACTACAGATGAAAAAACTTTCTGCAAGATGGGTGCCGCATTTGTTAACAGTCGATCAAAAACGCATAAGAACGAATATTTCTCAAGCTTGTTTGGATCGTTTTAATCGAAATAAAATGGATTCTAAGCGTCGTTTCATAACTGTTGATGAGACATGGATCCACCACTGTACTCCAGAGACTAAACGGTTTTTTGGGACTTAAAAGGTATTTTATTGATTGACTATCTGCAAAAGGGTAAAACAATAAATTCAGAGTACTATTGCAACCTTTTGGGTCAATTAAATGTACAAATTCGAGAAAAATGTCCCGGCTTACAACACAAAAAAAATAATTTTTCATCAAGACAGCGCACAAGAGTGTTTTAACAATGGCTAAAATCAACGAATTAAAGTACGAGTTGCTTGACCACCCACCTTCTTCTCCTGATTTAGCTCCCAGTGACTTTTACTTGTTCCCAAATCTAAAAAAAATCCTTGCTGGCAAGCGTTTTACCTCAAATGAAGATGCAATTACAGTTGTAAACCACTATTTTGAAGACCTTGAGGAAAACTATTATAATAAAGGGATAGAATTAGAAGTACCCATATGTAATAGGTACTCTTAGTTAAATGTGGTATCACAATGGACTGAATAGTCTAAGTGAGCCTGAAATTTAATCGGGCTGCGAATTTAACCTAGCCTAACCTAACCTAAAGGGATAGAATTGCTAGAAAAGCGTTTTACTAAGTGTATTGAAGTTTCAGGAGATTATATTGAAAAATAAAAATATGTTTGAAAAACTAACTATTCTCTTTCATTGATAGGCTAAGAAGTTTCCGAACCGTCCTCGTAACGTGTACCATTTTATTTATTCTTACTATTTTTTTAACAAAAAAAAGAAAACAAAAAATTACCAATTAAAATATGAACAAAAATGAAGTAACAAACTTTCTGTGTACACGGATGAAAAAGACTGTTTTTCATATGTTTGGCTATAAACATTATATGTTTGGAACACAAATTTTTAAACACAATATTTTTGAGTGCAAGCATATAATGTTCATAAACTAGCATAACATGTTTGGGACATATATGTTAATATGTTAGAACATATTATGTTTGGGACATAAAATGTTTGTAAATATAATATGCTTGGATGCAAACATATATTAATTTAGAAATAGCCTATAAACATATATGTGTTTAGTAGCTTGGAGCGCTATTTAACAGGGAGCGATATTGAATTAAGTTGGTGGTTGTTGCTTGTTATTACAAAATTAACATTTTATTTTTCCTTGGGCAATTGATCTACTACTTCTTTGATCCTTACAAACTGTGTGGTCCGCTGTTCGAATCCCCGTCCGGCAAAAGGTAAAATTAAACTAAAAAAATCATAAAATTGAATAATTTCTTCTACAATGTTTGTATCACAGAAAAAAGTGCTAAGAACTAAAAAATCTGGTGGAAGTGAGAAAGATGTGGGGGAATATACAATTAGGCAGAAACAAAATTTTGAGCATTCAGGTCGAAAACCTATGTTGTTAGCACCTATATTACCTGTTAATTTTCATAATTCATTATGATTGTAAATATATAAATAAATAAATAAAATTTTGAGCACAATATTGTTTGGGAGAATTTTTTTTAGGCATATAATATTTTTGGGTGCAAAATGCTTCCAAACGTATTGTATGTTCACATAATAACATATTGTTTTTTGGAAGACAACATTATTGAATTTGGATGCAAAAATACAAAATGTTTGGAACTTAGACTATCCAAACATATATTGTTTAGACCAATATGCTTTCAAACATATTATATATTGGAAGAGATCAAACATATAAATGTTTGGGCAATACCCAAAAATGTATATGCTTGAAGCAAAATATGTTTGGGAGTATATGTTACAGAAGCGATTTTTTGTAAGGGTGTAGTTAAAATAATTAACTTCTTTGTGAGGACATTTTTGGCAGTGATTTTAAAGTTGTGGCTTTAGAACAACTCCCATTTTTTTGGTGGGAAAAGTGTGGAACTACTTTTAGTTGCTTTATTATAAAGTAATTGTCGAGTTATTTTGATGTCTAATTTTTTATTCATTTTTATGAAATAAAACATTAATTGAACCTATATGTTCAGTCTATAAAGTCTTAGCTAGGGGGGCTATAGCTAGGGGGCGTGTGCTTGAAGTAACTGCTTGTATATTCGTTGCAGAGGTTTGGTATTTATTTATTGATTAATTCACCTTAAAATAGAAACCCCATTAGGGATTTGTACCTAAATAACTAAAATGACTTTATGCAAGGCAAATTGCACAATTGATAAGGAAAATGAGACGAAGGTGTCTTGTTGGCTGTGTCTCTCCTTATACCACTATACCATATTTATATCGCGATTTGCAGATGAAACCACATCTGAGGAAATCTCAACATATATGAAATGGAAACAAATCGATCCCGAATGACAGCCCTAGTTCGGGCGGTGTCTTAAAGCAGTGTGACAATTTTCTCAAATCCCATGGTAAGATATCTAATACCATGAATTTGACCAAATTTTTGAAAATAGAACAAAATGGTCTAAATTCTGTTTGGTCCGACCATCGGACCAAATTTAAAAATCTTCTGGACAAATTTTGGACCGATCAGACCAAGATGGCAACGCTGTCTGCGCTTTTTATTTTGTGTATGTTTCAAATATTCAACAACAAACAAAATAGGATTGGATAGTGTGTGTTGCATATTCATGAGGATTTGGGAAAAAGGGGTTTTAATCTTAAAGCATTTGGAAAATTTCGAGAAGAATTTTGGTAAGTGGTAAGAAAAAACTATGACGATTTAAAAAAGTTTTTTTGTTTAAGTATCAACATATCTTATCCATTTTTTCGTAGAAATGGAATTCTCCTCTTTCCCTGAAGTCAACATTTCAAGCTTTATTTACTGAGGAGTTTTAAAGCTATGTGAACAGACGCACTCTCAAAGTAGGAGTCCTATAAACTCGTCTAGAAAAGCTGCTTTAAAAACCGGTAGCCTTGTAGTCGTGTAAAAACTTAAACCGAAAGTTGTGCATTGTCAGTATATGGCATTGGTTAAACATATAATGATGTATGATGTTGTGGTCTGGTGGCTGGAACTTCAGCAGTCAACAAGCTTAAATAAAGTTTAGCGATTGACGTATCTGGCGCATTCAGTAACACAGTAACAGCTTTCATTAATGTCATGTTGCATAGATATTATTGTATTGAATTTATTTTGAACTGGCATGAAGTAAAATGAATTTCTTATATGTTAAAACGGGGTTTTTGAATTTAACGGAAATTTGGTTGCGCCATCTGTTGTGTAAGAAGAGTAACCCAGAGTTGATTCTGTTGATTGACAGATGAGATCAGCTATGTGTGGGTGCGTATGTGTGATGTCGCAACTGCCTATAAAAGGCGATGGCATGCGCTAATGCGGGCGGTCGGTAAGAGGCGGTCACACAGGTAAGAGCTCCGGAGTGGAAGTTGATCTACACTCCAACCGTAGACGGTGGTAGAGTAGAGCCGTGTAGAGTAGAGAGTGGAGTAGAGCTCCCAGTAGGAATAATAGTGGAGTTGAGCTCCCAGTTGGTTACATATAGCGGAGTTGATCTCCCAGCTGTAACAATAGTGGAGTTGATCTCCCAGTAGTAAAAATAGTGGAGTTGAGCTCCCAGCTGGTTACATCTAGTGGAGTTGAGCTCCCATCTGTTATCGGGCTAGAGGAGTCGCACTCCCAGTGGGGATTTTGTGTGTTGAGCTCCCAGTGGGGACTTTGTGTTGCGGAGTTGGGCTCCCAGCGTGGATTGTACGGTAGCGAAGTTGACCACCCAGTGGGGAATTTGTGTTGCGGAGTTGAGCTCCCAGCGGGGATTTTGCGGTAGCGAAGTTGACCACCCAGTGGGGAGTGCTTCCAGTTAGACGGAAGAAAAATTCCGGCTAACTGTACGGCGACCGACGGAACCTTCGTACTAGAAAACTTGCCGAGTGGACCCAAGGCCTTCTGTGTTATTTAATTATTTGTTGTCATTTTAATATTATATTCCAATAAAATAGAGTTATATGATTGAAACCCTCTAATCAACGTATTTTCTTTATTTTTTAGTTCAGAGTTACTGAACTAAATAAATAATTGTAACAATCCTGGACACACGACGAACTACCCTGGTTCAAGTGAAAACACGTCGTTACAATGGCGCCCGAGCAGGGACATTAATAAGAGAGTGAGGGTAAAGAAAAATATCGTCTACTTGGTCAAGAGGGAAACTAATTAATTTGTTAACTATCAGAAGAACCAATTTCACAATGAGTACGGCGTTGAAGGTTTCGTGGGTGTACACCCTGAGACAAGATGATTTGATCACCTATCTGTCGGAGTTTGCTTTGGATGCCACGGGAAAGGTAGAGGATCTGCGCAAACGTTTTGCCGAGTTCCTTCGAATCGAACACGACCCGCACATCCTTCCACGATTACAATCAAAGCATGATAATAGTACCAACTTGACAATCCCTCCTCGTCAGCTCACCGGAGTCACAGGCCAAAATCCTGCCGGTAGCCCCATTCATCAAAAGTTGAAAAACCAATGACAAAGTCAGAATAAAGCGGGCAGCCATACGGCCATCCCCCAACAAGCGGTGACCGAAGTTATTGATATTGTCCGTAAATGGGGACTTAAATACGAAGGAAATAGTGATCCCTTAGAATTTGTGGAACGTTTAGAGGAATTGGGTGAAATGTATGGGGTGGTAATGGAAAAGGTGCCACCGGTAATGCCCGAATTTTTCAAAGGAAAGCCCCTCATATGGTTTCGCAATAACAATAAACACTGGAGTACGTGGGATGAGTTCAAAAAAGATTTCGTCAAATTCTTTTTACCACCACGTTACTTCGAAAAATTAGAAGATGAGATTCGTAAAAGGCACCAACGTCCGAGGGAGCCATTTAAAGAATATTTGCTAGCTATACAAAACTTGATGCTACACACCGAACAGCAAAAACTTGAACGTATATTTAGAAATGCCCACCCTCATTATATGTGGTACATCCGGCGTAGAGATTTTACCTCCCTAGATGAGTTGATTGTCCTGGCGGAGGAGTTGGACCTCGAGGATCAGACCGAGCTCCGGCGGAACCTATAAATACTGCTACGGTTGTGGAACGCGGAAACAAGGCCCCTCTGGGCGCCTTCCTGAATCGAGAAACAAGCCGTCAATACCCGCTATCGACCGAAGAACATCACTTCTATTTAGAAATGCCCACCCTGATTATATGTGGTACATCCGGCGGAGAGATTTTACCTCCCTAGATGAGTTGATTGTCCTGGCGGAGGAGTTGGAAAGTATTCCGGGCGTAGCACACGCACCTCGAGGATCAGACCGAGCTCCGGCGGAACCTAGAAACACTGGGGGACGCCGACACCACTGATACGGTTGTGGAACGCGGAAACAAGCCGTCAATACACGCTATCGACTGAAGAACATCACTTCTGTGGGAGCAGACACGGGTTTCAGCTATAGTGCTATTGGGGGATAAACTTTCGAAAGCGACCATTGACACTGGAGCGTCACGAAGTTTCATAAGAAGATCCCACCTTGAAACAATCAAAAGAGACGTTACGTACCAAAGTGAACAATGGGAGGTCGGTTTGGCTGACGCATCGACAATAAGCGTATCCTAGACAACCGCGCTTAATGTAAAGCTGGGAAACGTGGTTACTACGTGCGTTTTTCTGGTGGTAGAAGACGTCCATGTATTGCTTGGATTGGATGCCCTTCGTAAATTAAACACCACGATAGGATGTGCAGGGTTGACAGCGCAGTATGTTCAGGAGGACGCGACGATTCATTGTGGGTCGATCGTTGCAATCAACGACGAAACCACCACCACAGGTGAGTGTAGTCGTGAATGAGGAGAAGGGGAAATATGGGCAACGCAGAATGCCGCAAGAGCAACGATACTATAGAACAGGAAGTTATTCGAAAATTCTTGGAGGACGAATTGCCAAAATTTGACCAGGTCCAAGGACTGTCGAATATTGCAGAACATAGGATTGTAATGGTGGATGACAGACCGATTAAGCTACGATATGCTCCACGCAACTCAGCGATGCAGGCCATACTAGATGAGGAGGTCAATAAATTAATTCAACGTGGATGCATTGAGCCGTCCACCAGTCCGTACAGCTTTCCGATCACAATTGTGAAGAAAAAGATTGGTACTTGGCGCACTTGCATGGATTTTCGACAACTCAATCGGTGATCGTCTCCGGACGCCTACCCTTTACCACGTATCGACACTATTTTGAATCGATTGAGGAATGCCAAGTTCATCAGCAGTTTGGATTTGAAAGATGGATACTGGCAGATCCCACTATCTGAGGACAGTAAGAAATACACGGCTTTTGTCGTGTCGGGACGGAGCCTATATCAATGGAAGGTCATGCCTTTTGGATTACACTCCGCTCCGGCGACATTCCAACGGGCCCTCGATAGCGTTTTCGGACACGATATGGAACCTTTGCGTATCTAGATGACATTATTGTGATCGGACGAACTCTCGAGGAGCATATAAACATTCTAAGAGAAGTTTTTCAACGCCTACGTAATGCGAATCTAAAAATGCGATTTTTTTAAAAAGGAGACGAAATATTTGGGCCATATTGTTAGTGAGGAGGGAATTAAGACAGATCCCGACAAAGTAGCTGCCATGTCCGAGATGAAATCACCGCAGCCAGTAAAGGAAGTCCGACGGTTTCTGGGGGTAGCCTCTTGGTATCGACGATTTGTACCTGATTTCGCCACTATTTCACAGCCCTTGACAAAGCTCCTTAAAAAAGGAAAACACTGGAAGTGGGGAGAGGAAGAACAGCAAGCGTTCGAATCATTGAAAGCCAAATTGACACAAGCTCCGGTACTCGCTTGCCCTGACTTTGGTCAAATATTCACGTTGCAAACGGATGCCAGTGACTTTGGATTGGGAGCCGTTTTAACGCAACAACTCGAAGGTTCGGAACGCGTGATCGCCTACGCAAGTCGACATTTATTCGGCCACGGAAAAGGAGTGCTTAGCCATCGTGTGGGGCATAAGGCAAATGAGGGCCTATTTGGAAGGATATGAGTTCCAGGTGATTACGGATCATCTTTCGTTGAAGTGGCTGAATGCAATCGAAAGCCCGTCGGGTCGATTAGCTCGGTGGGCCCTAGAGCTACAACAATATCAGTTCAATATTATATATCGAAAGGGGAAACAGAATGTTGTAGCCGATGCTCTGTCCAGAGAACCAGTTGAGTTGCTGAATTTGGCCTGTGTGAAATCAGTGGCAACTGGGGAGTGCAAATGGTGGACTAGGAAATGTGAAGAGGTCCGAAAGGATCCAAAGAAGAACTTCGATTATGTGATTGTCGACGGACAACTGTATCGCTATTTTTCTCACGACTCCACGACTGAGGATACAGCCAATTGGAAACTCTGCGGTGCTACTCCTTAAAGAAAACGGGTACTAATCGAGAATCATGACCAAGCAGCCGCGGGGCACTTAGGTATCAGGAAGACTCTACTACGGCTATGGAATAAATATTACTGGCCAGGTATGGGTACGTGATGTACGTCAACATTTAAAACGGTGTACCTTGTGTCAACGGTACAAACCGGATCAACAGCGACCGGCTGGACATATGTTGACCCAGGTGCCAGAAGAACCGTGGGCAACGGTGTGCGCCGTTTTTGTTGGGCCACTGCCTCGCTCAAAGCATGGGCATACTATGTTGCTGGTATTGTTTGACAAGTTTTCGAAGTGGAGCGAACTGATCCCTCTAAAGAAGGTCACTGGGGACGGAGTAGTCAAGGCATTACGGGAACGACTGGTGGCGAGATACGGTATTCCCAAGGTCCTCATAATGAATAATGGTTCACAATTTACGGCGAAAGTGGTGAAACGGTTCTTGCAGGACATAGGGGTACACCAGCAATATACCGCGCCGTACACACCCCAGGAAAACCCCACATAACGAGCAAATCGTACGATTAAAACCATGATTGCTCAATTTACCGGTTCCCGTCACAACCAATGGGACGAATTACTCCCAGAAATTATGCTTGCCATGAATACTAGCGTATCGGAAACCACCGGCTAATCACCAGCTTTTCTCACTCAGGGTAGAGAACCACGGTTACCAAAAGCCTTATATGACGAGGTCACTATCGGATCAGGAGCCGAATGTCGGACTCCTACCGAAAGGGCTCAGGAACTCAAGGAGGTGTTCAGCATCGTTCGCCGATCTTTAGCGAAGGCCTCCGATGACCAACGGCGGCACTACAACCTGAGACGGCGAGAGTGGAAGCCACAAGTGGGAGACGGAGCAATTTGCTGCAAAACTGGCACCAAAATATGATGGCCCCTACCGAGTGAAGAGTTTTAGTTCCCCGGTCATTGTCATTGTCCAATCTCCACACTCTTCCGAGACAAAGACTGCACATATCAGCGATTTGAAAGTGTATACTACGTAGTGTGTTTATGTGTCCATGTTGCGTCTGTGTGTAAATACGTCCGATATGTGTTATAACTGTGTGTGTTTATTTTATTCTGTATTCTCATTGCGTTGTTGTTTATTTTTGTAGATTAAGCAAGAAAAAAAATGGAAGGTAAATTATAGAAGTTCCGTACAAGGTTCCGTCAGCAATTAGAGAAGGAGGTATCGGCGAAAAGCAGGACCAAACTGTTAGAGTTTGAGGAGGTAAGCGATAACCATAGGATACAAGGGAAATTGCCTCAGGCGTTGAAGAAAAGAGCCAAAAAAAAGTGTAGCATGCCTTAACCTACACCCATCCCCAAGCGAGAAAAAGACACTCAGGTCGGCTGTAGAGCGAATAAAACCCCACCAGCTTGGAAGCCGATTCGGGACAATCCACAATCGGAAACCTAGACTACCCAAGAAATCTCCCCTCCGTCCGCTCACAATTCGTATGCCCCGTAGCAGAGTGCCCACCTCCAAACGGAAAAGTACACGTAGTCCGAAAATTGAGGACGATGATGACATGTCACATCCATGGAAATGGCGTACGCCCCGAGTAGTTCGACGAGCTCGTATCCTAAACACTCCCTCGACCATTAAGTCCAGCACGGCTACGAGAGGCCTTAAGGGACGCATAAAAGTTCTTCGGGTAGTGGACGGTTAAAGTTGGAAGCCTCGTTTTTACGCCACCATATTAATGAATTAATATTTTTCATTTTCTTTTGCTATTTTATCCTTCAAAGAAGATATTATTGTATTTAATTTATGTTGAATTGGCATGAATTTATTATATGTTAAAACGGGGTTTGTGAATTTAACGGAAATTTGGTTGCGCCATCTGTTGGGTAAGAAGAGTAACCCAGAGTTGCTTCTGTTGATTGACAGATGATATCAGCTATGTGTGGGTGCGTATTGCGCTTTACAGACTATCAGTTATTCCGGATGACAGTGCTCGTGTCGAACATATCCCATATATTGTGCACATTATAAGTTAAGTCCGAAGGCATAATGTTTATGGGATCGATGACACATTTACCGATTATTTAGTCATCGCCGACAAGTCGTATCGATCCGACACACTGTAAGATTCTTTACAAACACCGACATTCCGTCCGGAATAATTGATAGCCTGTAAAGCGCATATGTCTGATGTCGCAACTGCCTATAAAAGGCGATGCCATGCGCTAATGCGGGCGGTCGGTAAGTGGCGGTCACACAGGTAAGAGCTCCGGAGTGGAAGTTGATCTACACTCCAACCGTAGACGGTTGTAGATAATAGTGGAGTAGAGCTCCCAGTATGAATAATAGTGGAGTTTAGCTCCCATTTGGTTACATATACATATAGCGGAGTTGATCTCCCAGTAGTAAAAATAGTGGAGTTGAGCTCCCAGCTGGTTACATCTAGTGGAGTTGAGCTCCCATCTGTTATCGGGCTAGAGGAGTCGCACTCCCAGTGGGGATTTTGTGTGTTGAGCTCCCAGTGGGGATTTTGTGTGTTGAGGAGTTGAGCTCCCAATGGGGACTTTGTGTTGCGGAGTTGGGCTCCCAGCGGGGATTGTGCGGTAGCGAAGTTGACCACCTAGTGGGGAATTTGTGTTGCGGAGTTGAGCTCCCAGCGGGGATTTTGCGGTAGCGAAGTTGACCACCCAGTGGGGAGTGTTTCCAGTTAGACTGAAGAAAAATCCCGGCTAAGTGTACGGCGACCGACGGAACCTTCGTACTAGAAAACTTCCCGAGTGGACCCAAGGCCTTCTGTGTTATTTAATTATTTGTTGCCATTTTAATATTATATTCCAATAAAATAGTGATATATGATTGAAACCCTCTAATCAACGTATTTTCTTTATTTTCACTCCCTTGGTAACTCTGAACTAAATAAATAATTGTAACAATCCTGAACACACGACGAACTACCCTGGTTCAAGTGAAAACACGTCGTTACACTATAGAAATACTATAGGAGTTTTTTCTCAATTTAATATTCACCCATGGCCAGAAAACGTTTTCTGAGAACTGGGTAGGGACAGGAGGATATGAGGTTCGGACAGTTTGAAGATTGTAAAATTTTATAGCAGACATATTTTTCCTATGTGCATATGGACGAGATGGAAATATGTTGTGCTCATTTCTGAAATCATTCTTTGATCCCGTTTAGAGGATGGCAACTCATCTGGTGATCGTTCCCTTTTGACAGCTTCAAGAATTCCTTGAGCCCATTTTAAGGAATCGCTTTACTTAACCGACAACTTGCTTGGGTCGACTGATCCCAATTTCTTTAGGATAAAAAAAACATTTCTGCGTGCCTTCAATATCTTTCTTTTGATGTCGTTACCTTAGAAAAGGTTCGACCTGCCAAAGTGTCGCCATCTGTCGATCCGTCTACAATAATTGGTCACTGTCCAAATTTGTAACTTTAGTCGATACCCGTCCACTGGGCCATGAAGTTAGTAACCTATTGGATGACTTTGAATTTCGCTGCATGGTGGCTTAATTTTCCACCACACGTGAAATTCGTAATAAGTACTTATTACGATGAAATAATCCGCTATTAAAAAACACGTCCGAGTCACTGACCAACTCTTGCTATAAGCAGACGTGTTTCAGTAAGCGCTGTACAACTTCTCGTTTTTTTCTTTTTTTTCTTCGTTGAAAAATATTACGAATATTGCTTTTGCGTATATAATATTTCTCAGTGACAAAAACCGTTTAAAACAACAAACATTAAACGTATTCGTGAGAAAGATGATGTGCATTCGCATCTCTTTACAATGAGAGGGAAAAAACCCAAAAACAATAGCACTGCAAATAATGCAGACAATAACTATTATGCTCCGTTGCAAACAATCGATACTGATGATCTGAATGACGATCAAGTTGCCAGTGAAGTGAGAGTACATATTCCACCAATAACAATTCTTAAGTGCAAAATCGAAGAACTGCATGAGCTGTGTAAAATTTGCAACATCAATAATTATGCTATTAGAAAAATTTCTATCGGCTTTAAACTGTTTCTAAAGTCTAAAAAAGACTTTGATACTATGTCTAATACATTAAACGAAAAATATGAGTTTTTCACCTATGCTACAAAAGAAGAAAAACCCTATAAAGCTTTACTCTTTGGTCTAGAAACACATGATCCAAGTTATATAAAAAATAAACTAATCAATAAGGGACTAGACTGTCTAGATGTAATCGTTCACAAAAATACAAGATACGGCACAGTTGTAATATATGTCGTTTACTTCAAACGTAAAACTATTACCATTAAAACACTTCGACAAGAATACAGTGTTATCGATTACGTCAAAGTCAAATGGGACTTCCAAACAACCAACAAAACGAGCATAACGCAATGCCATAATTGTCAAATGTTCGGGCATGGCTCCAATCAAGGCCGTAGCCAGGATTTTAATTCGGGGGGGGGTTCAACTTAAAAAAAAAAATATTCATATAATCTCATGTGTAGAAAATTTTATTTATGCATAGGTATGTATACAATATTTTTATACCCTTCACCACTACTGTGGTACAGGGTATAATAAGTTTGTGTATTTGTATGTAACGCCAAGAAATAGTGATCATAGAACCATCTTTTAGTATACCGATCGGTTTAGAATTAAATTCTGAGTCGATTTAGCGATGTCCGTCTGTCTGTCTGTCTGTCCGTCCGTCTGTCTGTATATGTAATTTTGTGCACAAAGTACAGCTCGCAATTTAAGTCCGATCGTCTACAAATTTGGCATAGGGCCGATTCTTAGGACAGAGACAATCGCTATTGGTTTTGGAAAAAATCGGTTCAGATTTAGATATAGCTGCCATATATATTTATCCCCGATTTGGTCATAGTTAGCGTGTTTATCAACCGATTTTCTTGAAATATCGTACATCCAAATATTTTATGAATCTCGAAAAACTTGCAAAATATAAGCCAAATCGGTTCAGATTTAGATATAGCTCCCATATATATCTTTCGTCCGATTTAGACTCATAAGACCACAGAGGCCAACGTTTTCTACCGATCTTCGTGAAATTTTGCAATCATTGACATTCTACCAATGCTTGGTAAATTTGATTGAAATCGGTTCAAATTTAGATATAGCTCCCATATATATCTTTCGTCCGATTTGAACTTATATGGCCACAAAAGCCAGAGTTTTGCCGTGATTTGCTTCAAATTTTGCACAAGGGGTACGTTTATTAGTATCGTTAAGTGTGCCAAATTTTGTTAAAATCGGTTCAGATTTAGATATAGCTCACATATATATCTTTCGCCCGATTTGGACTTATATGGTCTCAAAAGTCAGAGTTTTGCCCTGACTTACTTCAAATTTTGCACAAGCGGTACTTTTAATGATACTATTGTATGTGCCAAATATGGTCAAAATCGATTCAGATTTAGATATAGCTCCCATATATATCTTTCGTCCGATTTGAACTTATATGTCCTCAAAATCCAGGGTTTTGCCGTGATTTGCTTCAAATTTCGCACAAGGAGTACCTTTAGTAGTATCGGTAGTTGTGCCAAATTTTTTTTAAATCGGTTCAGATTTAGATATGGCTCCCATATATATCTTCCGTCCGATTTGCACTCTTATGACCAGTGGGGCCAAAGTTATACTCCCATTTACGTAAAACTTCGCATAGATAGCAGAATTATTGTTCTAACTATATATGTCAAATTTAGTCAAGATCGGTTCAGATTATATATATGTAGCTCCCATATATACGTGACCAGTGGGGCCAAAGTTATACTCCCATTTACGTAAAATTTCGCATAGATAGCAGAATTATTGTTCTAACTATATATGTCAAATTTAGTCAAGATCGGTTCAGATTATATATATGTAGCTCCCATATATACGTGACCACTGGGGCCAAAGTTATACTCCCATTTACGTAAAATTTCGCATAGATAGCAGAATTATTGTTCTAACTATATATGTCAAATTTAGTCAAGATCGGTTCAGATTATATATGTAGCTCCCATATATACGTACACCAGAGTTGGGGAAATATGGTAGACTGTTACACATTTTAGACCCATTTTCAATGGAAGTTTCCCCCAATTAACTGGATAGCGTTAGCCGATTTTAATTTTAATTCTAGAGATTTTGCAGAAGTAAAAAAATTGTCTCCTTTATATAGCTTCCAGCAAATGTGAAGTAGTTGAGATGGTAACACAAATTTTGGCCTACATAGTGGTGAAGGGTATAATATAGTCGGCCCCGCCCGACTTTAGTCTTTATTTACTTGTTATAATATTAAATTGAGCCGACGGCCTTTTTGGGCAGCAAATAAATCAATTACTTCTTCAGTCGGCACATTTATTCGGCGATGAACCGACATTAATGCCAATCCATTGAGTCTACTCTCGCTAGTTGAATTTCTAAGATACGTCTTTAATCTCTTCATTGTTGAAAATGAAAGTTCGGATGAGTACGTAGTAACTGCAGGGATGGAAAATGCAGTACTATAGTACTTTTTTCAATACTTTTTCACCCCGGTCAGTACCGTAGTACCCCCGCGAATGATTTAGTACCTTTTGTGTAGACATTTTTGAGTCGATATCAGATTTATGGTACAATAGCTTTGACTAAATATTTTAATATTTTGAGAAAGTCTCTATCAACCTTAGTTGCTAATAGTCTTTTACAAATATGGCAAAACAGACATGTTCATGTGGGAAGAAAATCTTGATTTTGTAAAAGACATAGTCAAAAACAGGATTTTATTGAACTTCAAGAATGTTTTAGTCGAAACAAGTATATACAGCAGTAAATTCGGCCGGGCCGAATTTTAAATACCCACCACCATGAATCAAGTATAATAGTTTACTATGAAAACTCTTGGTCGTTGTGAGTTACTTGATAATATATAGAATTGTAGGGGGTTTGATGACAAATCTTCTTCCAAACGAGCCAGCTCCCGAAGACAAATTTTAAAGATTCTACCTATGAAGACCAGATAAGATTCTGGATTTATGAGAACCAATTTTGTTAGAGTTTTAGAGAAAATATAAACATGTCGTGTATATATTGAAATTACGCCTTGATTTAAAATCTTAAATCTGTAGATTTTTCCGCATTTATTTAAATACGATGAGTAAAATCTGGAACATTTACTTTCAGTTTGAAGCAATTTTCATGATCAGTGCGCCTGCTATACCCTGAAAGAAGAAACTACGGATTCTAGAAGCCCAAGAAATAGAGCCGGGAGTTCGGTGTATATGGGGGCTATACCAAAACATGGACCGATGGGCACCATTTTCGGCACACCTTTTTATGGTCCCAAAAGAACTCTAGATTTTCAATTTCCAGGAAAATCGGATAGAAAATATAGTTTCTAGAAGCCCAAGAAGCAAAATCGGGAAATCAGTCTCTATGGGGGCTATATCAAAACATGGACCGATGAGCACCATTTTCGGCACACCTTTTTATGGTCCTCAAATACCTCTAGATTTCCAATTTCAGGCAAATCGGATGGTAAATATAGTTTCTAGAAGCCATAAAAGCAAAATCGGGATATCGGTCTATATGGGGGCTATACCAAAACATGGACCGATGAGCACCATTTTCGGCACACCCTTTTATGGTCCTCAAATACCTCTATATTTCCAATTTCAGGCAAATTGGATAAAAACTACTGTTTTTATAGGCCTAAGACTCCAAATCGGGAGGTTGGTTTATATGGGGGCTATATCAAAACTTGGACCGATTCGAACCATTTTCGACACACCTCTTTATGGTCCCAAAATACCTTTAGATTTTCAATTTCATACAAATCGGATAGAAAATACTGTTTCTAGACGCGTAAGAAGCAAAATCGGGAGATCGGTCTATATGGGGGCTATACCAAAACATGGACCGATATGGACCATTTCCGACACACCTCTTTATAGTCCCATAATACCTCTAGATTTCCAATTTCAGGCAAATCGGATGGTAAATATATTTTCTAGACGCCCAAGAAGCAAAATCGGGAGATCGGTCTATATGGGGGCTATATCAAAACATGGACCGATACGAACGATTTTCGACACACTTCCTTATGGTCCTAAAATACCTCTAGATTTTCAATTTCAGACAAATCGGATAGAAAATACTGTTTCTAGACGCCTAAGAATCAAAATCGGGAGATCGGTTTATATGGGGGCTATACTAAAACATGGACCGATACGGACCATTTTCGACACACCTCTTTATGGTCCCAAACTACCTCTAGATTTCCAATTTCAGGCAAATCTGATAAAAACTACGGTTTTTATAGGCCCAAGACCCCAAATCGGGAGGTCGGTTTATATGGGGACTATATCAAAACTTGGACCGATATAGCCCATCTTCGAACTTGACCTGCCTGCAAACAAACAACTAATCTGTGGCAAATTTCGGGACGATAGCGCCATTATTGAAGGCTGTAGCGTGATTACAGCAGACAGACAGACAGACAGACGGACATGCTTATATCGTCTTAGAATTTCTCCCTGATCAAGAATATATATACTTTATATAGTCGGAAATCGATATTTCGATGTGTTACAAACGGAATGACAAACTTATTATACCCCCGTCACCATTTTATGGTGGTGGGTATAATAAAATGTTGACAAAATTGTCTATAGAAATAAAATGTTGACAAAATTTTCTACAGAAATAAATTTTTTACAAAATTTTCTATAGAAATAAAATTTTGACAAAATTTTCTATGGAAATAAAATGTTGACAAACATTGCTATAGAAATAAACTTTTTACAAAACTTTCTATAGAAATGAAATTTTGACAAAACTTTCTATAGTAATAAAATTTGACAATTTTTACATGGCTGTTAGAGCCCATATACTAACGAAATGTACCAAATTTCAACCGCATCGGATGACTTTTGCTCCTCCAAGAGGCTCCGGAGGTCAAATCTGGGGATCGGTTTATATGGGAGCTATATATAATTATGGACCGATATGGACCAATTTTTGCATGGTTGTTAGAGACCATATACTAACACCACGTACTAAATTTCAATTGGATCGGATGAATTTTGCTCATCCAAGAGGCTCCAGAGTTCAAATCTGGGGATCGGTTTATATGGGAGCTATATATAATTATGGACCGATATGGACCAATTTTTGCATGCTTGTTAGAGACCGTATACTAACATCAGGTACCCAATTTCAAACGGATCGGATGAATTTTGCCCCTCCAAGAGGCTCCGGAGGTCAAATCTGGGGATCGGTTCATATGGGAGCTATATATAATTATGGACCGATATGGACCAGTTTTTGCATGGTTGTTAGAGACCATATACTAACACCACGTACCAAATTTCAATCGGGTAGGATGAAGTTTGCTCCTCCAAGAGGCTCCGGAGGTCAAATCTGGGGATCGGTTTATATGGGAGCTATATATATTTATGGACCGATATGGACCAATTTTTGCATGGTTGTTAGAGACCGTATACTAACATCAGGTACCAAATTTCAACCGGATCGGATGAATTTTGCCCCTCCAAGAGGCTCCGGAGGTCAAATCTGGGGATCGGTTTATATGGGGGCTATATATAATTATGGACCGATATGGACCAATTTTTGCATGGTTGTTAGAGACCGTATACTTAGACCACGTACCAAATTTCAACCGGATCGGATGAATTTTGCTGCTCCGGAAGGCTCCGCAAGACAAATTTGGGGATCGGTTTATATGGGGGCTATACGTAAACGTGGGCCGATATGGCCCATTTTCAATACCATCCGACCTACATCAATAACAACTACTTGTGCCAAGTTTCAAGTCGATAGCTAGTTTCGTTCGGAAGTTAGCGTGATTTCCACAGACGGACGGACAGCCGGACAGACGGACAGACGGACGGACGGACGGACGGACATGCTTAGATCGACTCAGAATTTCACCACGACCCAGAATATATATACTTTATGGGGTCTTAGAGCAATATTTCGATGTGTTACAAACGGAATGACAAAGTTAATATACCCCCATCCTATGGTGGAGGGTATAAAAAGAATGCGATCCTATATTATCGATTTTATATTTCGGTAGAAAATGTTGTCAAAATTTTATTCTATATAGAATTTTAGCAAATTTTTATTTTTATAGAAAATTTTGTCAAAATTTTATTTTAATTGAAAATTTTGTACAAATTTCATTTCTATAGGAAATTTTTGCAAAATTTTATTTCTATAGAAAAAATTTTGCAACATTTTTTTTCTACAGATTTTTTTTGCAAAATTTTATTTCTATAGAAAGTTTTGTCAAAATTTTATTTATATAGAAAATTTTGTCAAAATTTTATTTTCTTTAAAATTTAGTCTCTTGATAATAATTTTCCAGTGAAATTTTTGTTGAAATTTAGTAAAAATTTCAAAAAATACATTTTTTGTACTTTCTTAAAAATTGTATTTTCCATACCTGAGTAACTGGCAAAGTGACCAAAATTTTTAAAAGAATATGCACGTTTGGAAATAACTCTTTATTGCACTCTCCAAGTGCTTCCATCGCTGAATTAGGCAGGTTCTTTTCGCAGGTTTTGCGCCATTTCATTTACACATGTGCGTTTGGCTGTTTCGTAGTTATTGCTATGGCCAAACAAAGCGAGTCATGTTCACAAAAAGAACAACAAACACAAATAAAAAGAAAGACTTTTTCCAAAAATGAAATTTGTGGTGCGAGAACAAAAACAATTTGTTTTTTTCGACCGTCGTTTGACGGGATTTTCAACTAGTATTCTATGATTTGTGCAAGTTTTATAGGTAAGCGTTTTTCAAAATAAAACCTCCAGCTTTTCTTCAACATCTTCGATAAGATTTTTATATGCATCTAAAAATATATATTTATTTATATACAAATATTCATTCATTTCGGGGGGGGTTTGATCCCCCTCATCCCCCCCCCCTGAATACGGCCTTGGCTCCAATCGATGCAAAGTTAAAACCTTCTGCGCGAACTGTGCCGGTAACCACAAAACAGCTGATTGCAAAGATAATGTTATTAAATGTGCGAACTGCCAAGGGTCCCACAAATCAACTGACGAAAATTGCCCCAGTAAAGCCCAATATTTACTTGTGAAGCAAAGGAACAGACCTGCTAACAACAAGTCACCTAGATACAATGACGTTTTGATCAACAATACCAATTTCCCGAATGCTTTACAACAAACAATACCTCCATCCACAGGTATTTGGAATCTTCCAATGAGTAACAACAATGGTGACTTTGTCAATTCAAATATAAATAAAAATTCTAGAAATTTGTTCTCCCCTCAAGAAATGCAAGCTCTTGCTTTTGAACTTATAAATAATTTAAAAAATTGTAGAAATAAATTCGATCAATTTCAAGTAATAACAAATCTTGCTTGCAAATTTCTATCATAATGAGTAGTATTATAAATATTATAACATGGAATGCAAGAGGCATCAAAAATAAAAGCATTGAACTATTTCAATTTTTGTTAAATAAAAATATACATGTTTGCTTGGTCTCAGAGACTTGGCTCAATTCTAGTATATCTTTAAGCCACAAAGATTGTTTGATATATAGAAATGATAGAGACTTAGGTAGGGGCGGAGGTGTCGCAATTATAATTCTGAAGAAGGTATCCCACGAAATATTACCCATTGTTAATACTAATTTAATTGAAAATATTGGTGTTAAAATCAAGACTATTAACGGTTCAATAGACATATATTCATGTTATTTTCCTGGGGGACATGTTGGTAATGATGGTAACCGAAAAAAAATTTTCGCGTCGGACATCCACAAACTCACTAGGGCGCAACACTATATTTTAGGTGGAGACTTCAATTGTCGCCACCAATCATGGGGTTGCTCAAGAGCAAATTGTTGGGGAAATACCAACAAGATTCATGAAACAAGATTCATACAATTTGAATATACTGTACCCTACTGAAAGCACCTACATACCTTCTCAACTCAATCGACAGAGTTCGACTGTGGACTTATTCATAAGCAATAATAATACATGTTTATCACCTCCTCAAGTAATAAATGACCTCAGTTCTGACCATTTGCCTGTTTTGCTATCTATGGGGAATATTTTCCAAACCAATGTCGATTTCTTTTACGATTTTGCAAATGCTGACTGGAATAAATTCTCGAAATACGTTCAAAGACATCTTATTCTTCCCACCTTTGATACGGTTATAGACTCAGAATCGATAGATTTTCAACTTAGACATTTTAATGCTATATTAAAAGACGCAATTGCCCATAGCGTACCAATAAAGAGAATAATAAGTAACAATAGGAAGTTACCTTCTAACATTAAATCGTGTATTCGAAGACGTAACCATTTCAGAAGGTTATGGCTGAGAAACAGAAATGTGAATGATTACTACGAGTTCAAGATGTTGAACTCTTTAATTAAATGGCAGATCGAGAAGTTCATAAACAAATCGTGGAATAAACTATTAAAATCACTCAATAAGGGTTCCGCCCCTTTCTACAATCTCACGAAAGTCATAAGGAAGAAATCGAGGGCCATTCCTATTTTAAAAGAGAATAGTGTCCGTTACGTAACTACTATTGACAAATGTCACATTTTGGGTAAAACTTTTAGTGGAAAACACCAGATCCCTCAAAATGCAAACTCCTCTGTAGATAATTTTGTCAGAGAGGAAGTCACTCGATTCAATCTCTGCCTTGACCAGACATTTACTGCTGCTACAGAAGCCGAAATCACCAACATAATTAAGGGCCTTAAACGCAAAAAATCTCCCGGTCTTGATGGTATCAATAACGTATGTCTGAAATCGCTTCCAAAAAAAGGAATATCGTTTTTAACAGTTTTCATCAACAGTTGCCTAAAAACGGGGTATTTCCCCAATGAATTCAAAGAGGCAAAAATTATAGCTATTGTGAAACCAAATAAACCCGCGGATTCACCAACCTCTTACCGCCCAATCAGTCTGCTTTCATCTATTAGCAAATTGCTAGAAAGGGTAATTAAGAATCAAATAACTGATTTTATAGACAATCATGATATTTTGCCTCCACAACAATTCGGTTTTCGTAGGGATCACAGTACAGTGCATCCCCTCGTGAGGATAAGAGAATTAGTTAAATCCAATTTCGATAAACAAATTTCGACCGGAATGGTTTTAATTGACATTAAAGCTGCGCTTGACTCGGTTTGGCATGAAGGGCTAATTTTTAAACTTATTCGCTTAAAATTTCCACTTTATTTAGTTAGAATCATTAAGAACTTCCTTACGTCAAGGTCATTCAGGGTACATATTGGTTCATCTTACTCCGAGAGATTTAGTATTGACACAGGTTGTCCACAAGGCTCATGTTTATCCCCAGTTCTTTACAACATATATACTTCAGATATCCCCATTATGGATAACTGCGTCATTTCGATATTCGCGGACGACACCGCGATTCTTTGTTCAGGAAAATTATCTGCCGATATCATTGCAAATTTACAACATGGACTTGGAATCTTATTCGACTATTTCTCAAAATGGAAAATATCTGTGAATTGCTGTAAGAGTCAGGCTATATACTTTACAAGGAAAAGGAAATTATGTTTCCTCCTAGTATTAGCAGTGGTGTTATTTAGTGGGAAGATAAGGTCAAATACTTAGGTGTTTATTTAGATCCTAAACTTAGTTTTAAAGAACATATTTCATATATTGTAAATAAATGTAATATATTAATTAGAACTTTGTATCCATTCATTAATAGATCTTCTGCTCTGAACATTGACAATAAAATGTTAATATTTAAAGTAATTTTCCAGGCTGTTATATATTATGCAGCTCCCGTCTGGGGTAAAACAGCCATAACTCACATTAAGAGGATTCAAGTAATACAAAATAAAATCTTAAAACTGATCAATAATTTGCCTAGATATTATTCTACGGCCCGTTTACACAAGGACGCTGGAATCGAACTTGTACATGTCAAATTAAACGATTTAATAGAACGTTTTAATGCCAAATGTTCATATTCTGAATATAATCATATCTCCGAGCTAGTCTCCTAAGATATGAGCCTAGTTTATAAGATTTTTAACAAACAAAATTTGTATAGGTTTTTGTAAATTTTTCCCTTCAATTAAAATATTAATCTCATTAAGTTAATTCATTAATTCCAGTGCTATGTTTAAGTAGAAAAAGTATAAAAAAACCTTAAACTCTTTGAATTGTACATATAGTGGTTAACCAAATTGTAAATAATATATATCAATAAACATACATCTAATCTAATCTAAAACACGTCCATTCAGTTCGACGGTTGAATGCGTTTGTTTTCACCATTAGCAACGCATGCTGTTATTAAATTAAAAAATAAATGTTGATATCAAATATTTGATAATGCGAGTTTGATTTATATTTTTATTTTTTATTCATATAAAAATTTAATGTATTCTCATTTTTCGACGATGATCAAGGAGTATGAGAAGCAGTGGTAAGAGAGAGGTAAGTTTATCGCTTGGGTCCTATTTTTATATATTTAATATTTTCTCTTTTCTAGGTGGATGAAGTTGTGGTAGTCCAGGAAAAGATTAAGCAGGCAGAGTAGCATCGTGAAGATTTGCAGCCACGCCTTTTTGGAATTTGCGATAGAATGAAGTATTATCCAATATCAAAAAGATAGAATAATGATTTGGAGATAGTTTGCATCATGAAACGGATATATTATTCGTAGTATGATCTTTGCGGCTTCGCACAAACCATTCCATATAGCGTTGGTTTCAATTGATGGGCACGAAAAGCAATTATTACTAAGTATATGTATTATTATGCAATTTAAACGTAGTGGCTATGTATACATATTTTTAATTGAATTCTTATAATTTTATTCTTAGACGTAGATATAACGTAAATATGTTTGAGCCAACTTTCAGTACTAAATACACTTTTTTCATTATAAAACCTAACATAAATCTTTTTTATGAATTACTGTAATTTCATAATTATTGGTAATTTGTAGATAACATTATATATAATTACATATATTAACATCTAATTATATCAAATTAGATATAGGCCAATTGAGATGTAGGACAAATTTGATTTGGCGAAAATGGTTAAACGGTTCTTGCAGGTCATAGGGGTACACCAGCAATACACCGCGCCGTACACACCCCAGGAAAACCCCACAGAACGAGCAAATCATACGATTAAAACCATGATTGCTCAATTTACCGGTTCCCGTCACAACCAATGGGACGAATTACTCCCAGAAATTATGCTTGCCATGAATACTAGCGTATCGGAAACCATCGGCTAATCACCAGCTTTTCTCACTCAGGGTAGAGAACCACGGTTACCAAAAGCCTTATATGACGAGGTCACTATCGGACCAGGAGCCGAATGTCGGACTCCTACCGAAAGGGCTCAGGAACTCAAGGAGGTGTTCAGCATCGTTCGCCGATCTTTAGCGAAGGCCTCCGATGACCAACGGCGGCACTACAACCTGAGACGGCGAGAGTGGAAGCCACAAGTGGGAGACGGAGCAATTTGCTGCAAAACTGGCACCAAAATATGATGGCCCCTACCGAGTGAAGAGTTTTAGTTCCCCGGTCATTGTCATTGTCCAATCTCCACACTCTTCCGAGACAAAGACTGCACATATCAGCGATTTGAAAGTGTATACTACGTAGTGTGTTTATGTGTCCATGTTGCGTCTGTGTGTAAATACGTCCGATATGTGTTATAACTGTGTGTGTTTATTTTATTCTGTATTCTCATTGCGTTGTTGTTTATTTTTGTAGATTAAGCAAGAAAAAAAAATGGAAGGTAAATTATAGAAGTTCCGTACAAGGTTCCGTCAGCAATTAGAGAAGGAGGTATCGGCGAAAAGCAGGACCAAACTGTTAGAGTTTGAGGAGGTAAGCGATAACCATAGGATACAAGGGAAATTGCCTCAGGCGTTGAAGAAAAGAGCCAAAAAAAAGTGTAGCATGCCTTAACCTACACCCATCCCCAAGCGAGAAAAAGACACTCAGGTCGGCTGTAGAGCGAATAAAACCCCACCAGCTTGGAAGCCGATTCGGGACAATCCACAATCGGAAACCTAGACTACCCAAGAAATCTCCCCTCCGTCCGCTCACAATTCGTATGCCCCGTAGCAGAGTGCCCACCTCCAAACGGAAAAGTACACGTAGTCCGAAAATTGAGGACGATGATGACATGTCACATCCATGGAAATGGCGTACGCCCCGAGTAGTTCGACGAGCTCGTATCCTAAACACTCCCTCGACCATTAAGTCCAGCACGGCTACGAGAGGCCTTAAGGGACGCATAAAAGTTCTTCGGGTAGTGGACGGTTAAAGTTGGAAGCCTCGTTTTTACGCCACCATATTAATGAATTAATATTTTTCATTTTCTTTTGTTATTTTATCCTTCAAAGAAGATATTATTGTATTTAATTTATGTTGAATTGGCATGAATTTATTATATGTTAAAACGGGGTTTGTGAATTTAACGGAAATTTGGTTGCGCCATCTGTTGGGTAAGAAGAGTAACCCAGAGTTGCTTCTGTTGATTGACAGATGATATCAGCTATGTGTGGGTGCGTATTGCGCTTTACAGACTATCAGTTATTCCGGATGACAGTGCTCGTGTCGAACATATCCCATATATTGTGCACATTATAAGTTAAGTCCGAAGGCATAATCGATACTGCTGCATGTTTATGGGATCGATGACACATTTACCGATTATTTAGTCATCGCCGACAAGTCGTATCGATCCGACACACTGTAAGATTCTTTACAAACACCGACATTCCGTCCGGAATAATTGATAGCCTGTAAAGCGCATATGTCTGATGTCGCAACTGCCTATAAAAGGCGATGCCATGCGCTAATGCGGGCGGTCGGTAAGTGGCGGTCACACAGGTAAGAGCTCCGGAGTGGAAGTTGATCTACACTCCAACCGTAGACGGTTGTAGATAATAGTGGAGTAGAGCTCCCAGTATGAATAATAGTAGAGTTTAGCTCCCATTTGGTTACATATACATATAGCGGAGTTGATCTCCCAGTAGTAAAAATAGTGGAGTTGAGCTCCCAGCTGGTTACATCTAGTGGAGTTGAGCTCCCATCTGTTATCGGGCTAGAGGAGTCGCACTCCCAGTGGGGATTTTGTGTGTTGAGCTCCCAGTGGGGATTTTGTGTGTTGAGGAGTTGAGCTCCCAATGGGGACTTTGTGTTGCGGAGTTGGGCTCCCAGCGGGGATTGTGCGGTAGCGAAGTTGACCACCTAGTGGGGAATTTGTGTTGCGGAGTTGAGCTCCCAGCGGGGATTTTGCGGTAGCGAAGTTGACCACCTAGTGGGGAGTGTTTCCAGTTAGACTGAAGAAAAATCCCGGCTAAGTGTACGGCGACCGACGGAACCTTCGTACTAGAAAACTTCCCGAGTGGACCCAAGGCCTTCTGTGTTATTTAATTATTTGTTGCCATTTTAATATTATATTCCAATAAAATAGTGATATATGATTGAAACCCTCTAATCAACGTATTTTCTTTATTTTCACTCCCTTGGTAACTCTGAACTAAATAAATAATTGTAACAATCCTGAACACACGACGAACTACCCTGGTTCAAGTGAAAACACGTCGTTACACTATAGAAATACTATAGGAGTTTTTTCTCAATTTAATGTTCACCCATGGCCAGAAATCGTTTTCTGAGAACTGGGTAGGGACAGGAGGATATGAGGTTCGGACAGTTTGAAGATTGTAAAATTTTATAACAGACATATTTTTCCTATGTGCATATGGACGAGATGGAAATATGTTGTGCTCATTTCTGAAATCATTCTTTGATCCCGTTTAGAGGATGGCAACTCATCTGGTGATCGTTCCCTTTTGACAGCTTCAAGAATTCCTTGAGCCCATTTTAAGGAATCGCTTTACTTAACCGACAACTTGCTTGGGTCGACTGATCCCAATTTCTTTAGGATAAACAAAGCATTTCTGCGTGCCTTCAATATCTTTCTTTTGATGTCGTTACCTTAGAAAAGGTTCGACCTGCCAAAGTGTCGCCATCTGTCGATCCGTCTACAATAATTGGGCCTTACTCTTGGTCACTGTCCAAATTTGTAACTTTAGTCGATACCCGTCCACTGGGCCATGAAGTTAGTAACCCATTGGATGACTTTGAATTTCGCTGCATGGTGGCTTAATTTTCCACCACACGTGAAATTCGTAATAAGTACTTATTACGATGAAATAATCCGCTATTAAAAAACACGTCCATTCAGTTCGACGGTTGAATGCGTTTGATTTCACCATTAGCAACGCATGTTGTTATTAAATTAAAAAATAAATGTTGATATCAAATATTTGATAATGCGAGTTTGATGTATATTTTTATTTTTTATTCATATAAAAATTTAATGTATTCTCATTTTTCGACGATGATCAAGGAGTATGAGAAGCAGTGGTAAGAGAAAGGTAAGTTTATCGCTTGGGTCCTATTTTTATATATTTAATATTTTCTCTTTTCTAGGTGGATGAAGTTGTGGTAGTCCAGGAAAAGATAAGGCAGACAGAGTAGCATCGTGAAGATTTGCAGCCACGCCTTTTTGGAATTTGCGATAGAATGAAGTATTATCTAATATCAAAAAGATAGAATAATGATTTGGAGATGGTTTGCATCATGAAACGGATATATTATTCGTAGTATGATCTTTGCGGCTTCGCACAAACCATTCCATATAGCGTTGGTTTCAATTGATGGGCACGAGAAGCAATTATTACTAAGTATATGTATTATTATGCAATTTAATATTCAATTTAAACGTAGTGGCTATGTATACATATTTTTAATTGAATTCTTATAATTTTATTCTTAGACGTATATATAACGTAAATATGTTTGAGCCAACTTTCAGTACTAAATACACTTTTTTCATTATAAAACCTAACATAAATCTATTTTATGAATTATTGTAATTTCAGAATTATTGGAAATTTGTAGATAACATTATATATAATTACATATATTAACATCTAATTATATCAAATTAGATATAGGCCAATTGAGATGTAGGCCAAATTTGAGATCTGGTTAGATCTAATTCCTTTAGAATTACTACACTCATAGAAAAAAGTCCGTTGTTAATAGCAAACACTGTCTGCTGTTTTCAGCAAACAAAATGCTGTTGTTTTAGCAGTTTTTTTTTTGCTAAAACAGCAAACAATCTGTTTTTTTTTTTTTTTGGAACAGCAGACATAATGCAGAAAAGTCATTAGTTTGCTGAAAATTTCTGTTGATCCGAAAAAAATTATAAAGTCTCTCCAGTCAAATGGACAATAGCAAAATGGTACACATTATAAAACTTCAGACGTTAAAAACAATTAGTATTTTTTGATTATAATCAAAAAATACTATTATTGCATATATGCAATAACATTTGTGAACAAGCAACCCTATAATTAGTAGTTTAAATTTTAGGGTGGATATTAAGTTCGAGTTTAGCCGCTAAAATCGCCATTTTCACGATTACTTTGTATTCGCGTACTTTTCAGCAATTTTAAGCAAAGAGAGTAAAATGCACTTTTACACTATTGCCAGTTTTTACTGGATAATTATTGCTAGAAAAGTACGCGAACAGACCTAACATATTATTGGTGAAGTCAGTTTTGACAAATTTCAACGTCGATATGCCAACGCCATCAAAGCATCCCATTTAAACTTGTTGTTTTGGAATATATTTTCCAAAATTTCTTTTATTACGGTAAGTATTGTACTTGGTAAGTATTGTATTTGTCATTTAAGAAATTTGCCATTCCTTTTATAGTCCTTTTGTTTTTAATAATTTTTAGATTGGAATATTACTGTTATACATTCATATATGGGAGCAACCGTCGTGCAATGGTTCATGCCCACTTTGCATATAAACGGTTATGGATTCAATCCCAGTTTCGACCAAACACCATAAAGTTTTGCAACGGTGGATTGGTAAATTACTACTCCCTCTGTAATGTTGGTGGCATTTCTGAGTGTTTCAGCTACTCTAAAATTTTCATCGCAATGGAAAATTATGTTCAATCTCGGCTATAAAAAGGAGATTCCGTGTCTTTGAGCTAAACATGGAATCGCACAGCACTTTGTGACAAGAGAGAAGTTCAACACTGCGGTATCATAATGGACTATATAGTCAAAAGGAGCCTGAAATAACGGGCTGCCACTATAGCTAAGCTAAACTGTACACAATTGGCAAAGTTAACCTTAAATGTGAGTGTTAAAATAAGGATAACATTACAACCTTGCTATTTTAGCGAAATAATGCCAACTAAATACGGCCTTAAGAGAATAATGTATGCTTTTAGTTTGAATCAATTTGATTCTTTGCTAAAAGTACCTATTTTATTGGTCAACTTTGATGACATCGTTCAATACAATACCTATAAATTAAATTAGTAAAATAAATACAAAAGTAAAATTTTTGTCATGTATATTTGATGAGAGGTGATTTTTAAGTATTTTCATCTGTTGAATTCGAAAATAGAGCTTACATTTTTATATGGAACACGTTTTGAGGAGATTTTTAATGTATTTTCATCTCCTGAATTCGAAAATAGAGGTTTTTATATGGAGCACCTTCTGAGATATACTTATATTTTTCGTTTTTCACTAGAGAATCATATGTCGAACTAGAAGTGACCGGTTATATCGTTGGATTTGTTGATCTCTGAAAAGTGACATTTTAAAATTTTTAATTAAAAAATCAATTGATAAAATTAACTTTTTAATCAAATTCAAATTCTAATTCAGTTAAAAAAGTGCTGATTTTTTTTTAAATTTTTAATTAAAAATGTATTTCAAACTGTTCAAAGTTTCTTTGAACTCGGTTTGAAACACTGTGCATAGCGGCACAAATAATTTTTTAATCGTCATGTCCTTTTTGTTTTTCTATTTGTTTACCTGGAAAGTTGCCCTTTGATCGATGCTTGTATTTTTGTCGCTAAGCTTTGTTTATGCTTCTAAGCATCACTCAAGAGGGCAATGAACCAGTCTTGAACCGACCATCAACTCGCGTGCGCGCTGCCGATCTCCCCCCGTGATACACAAGTGTAGTGAAACATTCGTTATTGTAAAAATAAAATAAAGTTTAAACGACAAACAACATAAAAGTGAACATTTAAAAACTAAAGTTATTTTACAGGTAAACAATTAGTGAAGACAATTAATACACAGTGACACATAAAGACTCATCTACATCAACTAAACCCACTCCCCCATCATAAACCCAAAAGGAAAAGTGCCGGCCACGAACAATAAACACCATCAACAAAAATCACCAGAACAAAATCACAACACAAAAATACATTAATTTGCCTTAATACTATATTGCACAAAAATTCCATGTAAATTGCACATAATATTTTCACTTAAAACTATATTGCACAATTCCCTATTGTCAAATGAATTTAAATTGAAACAACCCTTAATTACACCCTTTCCAAAAGTTGAACTAAAATTGAATTTCTTTTGTAAATAATTTCTAAATCTAATTGTAAACCTTAAAATCTAATTTAAACTTAAATCTAATAATAAATAATGAATTTAGATTAAAATTACACCCCAAAACAATTGTAAATAAATATTCCTGAATTTTAAAATTTAAAACTAAAATTTCTTCACGTGTAATTATTGCGGAAGGCAAAATTATTTCACATTCCAGCTCTTCATCAGTTCAACCCCGAACATTTTGGTCCATTGCGAACCGGATTTGTGTTTTTTAAATTATTAAAAACAATAAAATTGATTAAAAAATAAAATAAAATTTTTTCTCCAAGTGTATTGTATACAACAACAACAAACAAGAAACCCAATAGTCAAAAAATATTCAAATTGCCCATGCCCTTCAAATGTATGTAACTCTATGCAAAACAAAATAAACAACAACAACAACATACGGTGACCACACAGCTAGTGATGCATTGACTGACCAACAAGCGGACAGCCAAAAAAAATATTCAAACACACACACGTACATACAAACATATAAAGCATAGAGAGAAAACAAAATAAAAGGGTAATGACATTAATAATACACTGTAAAAATAAAAGGTTATGACATTTAAGTAAAATGTTTGCAATATAGTGAAAAATTGTGGACAATAATAATTTTGAAGTGTTTTTTTTTTCGAAAAATTGTGTACTTTTTTAAAAATTAGTGAATTTCTAAGAAAAAAAAAGTGTTTTTTTAATTTTTAATTATTTTAATGACCCAACATACAAAAGTGTTTTTTCGTAATTTTTTGATCAATTAATCAAAGAAAAACTGATTTACACTGTAAAAAATAATGAAAAAGTGATTTCCTTTATTTTTTGTCATAAGTAAAATTTTTATTTGTGATATTTTAAAAAATCAGTTTTTTGCAAAATTGGTCAAAAAATTACATATAAGTGACCCATACAAAATTAACCCAAGTTTTTTGTGCATTTTTTCAAAAATCAATTATCGGTTCGGTCGTGTAAAAAAAATATATATATAATTTTTGAACATTGAACTTTGGACATTTTCGGTGAATTTGGACAAAACCATAACAACGGTTTTTTAAAAACTACATTTTGTCCAACAATAAAATTTGCAGTTTTTCACGACACAAACAGTCCCTAGCGACACAACACAATATTCAACAGCACTACAAAGCGACACAACAACACAGCGGCAGAAAGCAGACGCCATTTTTATACATCCAATTACACACATACATACAAATTTACAAAGCTTCAAAGTGAGTACTAGAGGTCTGCACAATTCCATTTGTAAATGCAGAGTACACGTGTACTTGCTACATGAGTACATCTATTTGAGAGATTCGCAAAACAATTGGTACACATTTTGATGAACACCAAAAGCCACGAGTAACTTCTTGTTGCTACTCTGATGACTTCACTACCAACAAACACATATTCATCTTTCTCTCTTATTGAAGTGTACTCAGAGTGATCACGTCGAGTATGTTGCGAGAACAAAACTTCATAGAGTACTACATGTACCACATGCAGTTTCAGAAATACAAAAAAACAGTTAGTCTCCATAATATATGTTTTGGTTTGTTATAAAGAGGGGCAAACGTTAAGGTAAGTGTGTGACATACATAAATATATGAAATATGTGATATACATACATATCTATGATTAATAATAATGGAAAGTTTTGCTTCGCACATACTGAGAAATACTTGTGGTACCACGTGAAGTGAAGAGAATCCATGTTGTACTTTTTCTCAAGTACTTACATTTTTATTGTTCCTTTTTTTCGGAACACATATTGTTTCGGATAAGTACTTGGTGGTATTTGACAAGCAAGTGTTCTCTTCACTTCACTACTTGCGCTCTGAGAGAAAGACAGAGTATGTACTATATTCGACAGCGAATTGCATACATGCAGTGAAAAGTTATTCGATGCAGACCTCTAGTGAGTACCTATTTTTTGATTTTTTGTGGATTTTTGGTATACAGTTTTTGCTGAGCTCATAGTTGAGAGCTTGTTGTTGCAAAGACTCTGTATAACCCGCTCATGACACAGAACTTTGGACACATATTTTATTACGTAATTTGCGAAAAAGAAATTTCTGGAAGACGAGTAATTTTGGAAAAAAAGCGGCTACACTAAAAGAAATTTTTTCATAATTTCTTGTTGGAAAAAATTACAAACATTTTTTTTAAATCTTATTATTTGCTCAAAAAAATTATTTTATTTTGTTTTCTTCAATCAAAAAAAAAAAACATCAAATTGGAAAATTCAAAAAAATTTTGGATTTTTTTCATTAAATCGATTTTTTGGATTTTGGAATTATTTAATTGGGAATTCATCATTCATTTTATTTCCCGTACACCGTAAAAAAGGACCCTGGAAAAAATAAATTTACCATTGAATCAATCGGCAACAGTTGAAACTTTTTTTGAAGAAAACAATTTATTTTATATTTATATTTTTTATCAACCTTTATTTCAAAGCCAATCTATCTATTCGACCCTCTGACCCACAAAAAGGTAGGAGATAGTTGGTTTTTGAAATTTTTTGACACATTTTTTAACAAATTTTTTTCAGCCTTTTTTTTTAATTTCGTTTATTTGTATTGCAAAATTGCTAAAATCCATATATTTTTGAGCATCGTGCTTTAACAAAATATTGCTTTTCTGTTTTTTGATTTTTTGTGTGTTTGGGAAATTTTTTCGTTAATTTTTTTTTCGAGATTTTTTGGAAATTCTTTGGAACATTTGTTGTAAACGTAAATTTTTGGGATTTTTTTTGTTTTTACGTAATTTTGGCCCAATTTGTCTACTGACCCAATTTTTTTGTTAAATTTGACTCGTTTTTTAATTTTTCTTGATTAGAAAATATTTTCGACACTACAAATTTTGTCCCGTTTGAAAGGATATTTTGATTTTGAAATAGTTTATTGTAGAAAATTCGTGCTTTTTCTGAATAAAACTAGTTTTTTGATTCTTTCGCGAGTTTTAATATATTTTAGTTTTTTGACCGGTGCAAAAAAGTTTAAAATACATTATGGATAGTATTTTGAAAGAAAAATTTGCCAATTGTTTAAATGATCTCGTGGATGTTGAAAGCGTTTTATCTGTTAAGGCGGCCACCGAAGATTTACACGCGTTGGAAGCGGCTCGAGTGGAGCTAAATACGTTATGGGACCAAGTTAGGCGGGCTTATGTAAACTGTCGAGATAGGGTTCCAGTTGAGGGAGAGACTCCTATAGATAAGGATAAGCTTCGCGGTCATTATAAAAACGGTATGGACGTCTATAAGACAGGTTTAAGTACGATTAACTCACAGATCTCGGCGCGGCAGGAACGGGAGAATCAGGAAAAATTAGCTAGGGAATCATTAATGACACAAAATATGGCAGTAGACCCAAATTCGACCCCAAATTTACGATTACCACCATGCGACACCGACATTTTTAAGGGCGGGTATAGCGAATGGCCTACATTCAGAGATTTATTTGCTGCAATTTACATAAATAACCCAAGATTGAGTAAAGTCGAGAAATTATTCCATTTAACCCAAAAAACTTCGGGAGAAGCGCGGGAAATCATTACAAATGTACCCCTAACTAATGAGGGTTTCGATATAGCTTGGAGAAATTTAGAAAATAGATACGAAAATAAACGGATGCAGGTTAACGAACAGCTTAGGATTCTCTTTAATTTGCCTAAAGTATCAGTTGAAAACGCGTCAACGATACAAAAATTACAACGCACGATCAACACTTGTACACAAACTTTGGAAACTTTACTAGTAGACACGGGAGAATGGGACCCAATATTAGTATACCTTGTTTCAACAAAATTACCTCGTACATTCTTGGAAGAATTTGAGAACAGTTTAGAGGATTGTTCGACACTTCCAAGTTGGCACAAATTAGACGATTTTCTGTCACACAAGTTTAAAACTTTGGAATCGGTGGGGAATATTAAAATTCAAAATTCGAAACATAATCAATCAAGATCGGATAATGATAGAAGGGGGAATCGTGTTAATAGTTTTCATACACATGTCACTCAGAAACATAATCCTTCGGGTTCAAGACTCAATAATAATAATAATAATTCACAAGCCAACCATAATTCGAAAAATATTAATAATCCTAGTCGCAAACAAAGTGAAAGCGTTTGTCCAATTTGTCGGACAAATCATTTGTTGCGAAACTGTCCCAAATTTTTGGAAAAGTCACCCAATGACAGAATACAAATAACGAAACAAAATCATCTTTGCTACAATTGTTTATTGGCCGATCATGGAGTTCGGGAATGCAAAAGTCGTTATAGTTGTAGGGAATGTAATCAGCGACACCACAGTCTGTTACATAAGGGCAATGTTGGCTCTGCCCCTACAAACACAACACATACACGAGACGCAGCACAATCTAGTGCAAGTGCTGTTGCTCTCAACACTTTAATTCATCAAGTACGAGACGGAGCACAACCTAGCACAAGTGCTGCCGCTCTCAACACTTTTGTTAATCAGGTTCAAGGTGGAGCACAATCTAGTGCAAGTGCTGCCACTTGTTCCACTCTAGTTCAATCATCGATTTCATCTAGTATACTTCTATACTTCTACTAACGAAAGGCCTAGTATAACGACTCTCACGTTGCAAGAAGATAGACCCACTCCACGACCCGAAACTACACTTTTGTTTACCGCAATCGTTCAAATCGAATCAAAGGGACAGAGATATGACGCCAGGGCAATCATTGATCCTGGGTCACAATCGACATTTATTTCTGAAAGAATCAAAAACAGATTACAACTTCCTACAGTCAGGAATTTAGTTCACGTCACAGGTTTGAGTGACACAGTTGCTGAGACATCTACAAAGGCTTGTGTTTTTAATCTTTGTTCACGCAGAGACCCTACTTTTGAATTAGAGGTTTGGGCACCCGTGTTAAAGACTCTTCCGTCTAATTTACCAACGCATACTCTTGATCGAACATTGTTGGATGAGTTCCGGCATCTTAGATTAGCCGATCCGCAGTTCTTTGATAGTCGACCCGTTGATATGCTCATCGGGCTTGATATAGGACCGTTCATATACACTCATGATGTTCCTATGAAATCTTTTGGCTCAATATTGGCACAAGACACTGTATTTGGATGGATAGTTGGCGGACCCATTCAACAGAATATTGAGACAACTAGGAAAATTGCTCTTCACAGTGCCTCATCTTTGGAAAAAATAATCACACGTTTTTGGGAGGTGGAAGAAACCCCAAAAAAGATTTTGAGGTCAGCTGAAGATATTTATTGTGAAACAAATTACACGTCTACGACGAAACGTAATGAAGCGGGAAGATACATAGTGACTCTACCATTCAAAAGTTGCGCAGAAATTGGTGCATCTCGAAACATCGCACTTGCACAATTTCACAGAATGGAGAAGAAATTGGCTAAGACCCCTGATATAAAGGCGGAATACGACGCCGCTATTAGGGAATATCTTCAATTGGGACACATGCGGAAAGTTGATCCACAAAATATTTACAAGACCCCTCATTACTATTTACCGCACCACGCAGTTATTAAACCAGATAGAACGACCACCAAACTTAGAGTGGTATTTAATGCATCAAGCCCTACTTCAAATAAAAAGAGTCTTAACGATATTTTACATACAGGGCCTATTCTTCAACAGGATTTGGTGTTACAAATTTTAAAATGGCGTTTTTTCAAATACGTTTTCAACGCCGATGTCACAAAAATGTATCGGCAGATATTAATAGACCCAAATCAAGCTTCGTTTCAAAGAATACTTTTCCGATTCTCCGAAAATGGCCCAGTGGAAGATTTTGAATTGTTAACCGTCACTTTTGGCGTAAATTGCGCACCGTTTTTGGCAATAAGAACCCTGCTTCAATTAGCTGAAGATGTACAAGACTCATACCCTTTGGGCTCAAAAATAATCAAAGAAAATTTATACGTTGATGATGTATTAGCGGGGGGACACACGATTGAAGACACCATCGCCGCTAGAAAACAATTAACATCTGTTTTAGACTCTGCTGGTTTCGAGTTGAGGAAATGGACCTCTAACGACCCACGTCTATTAAATGATCTACATCCTGATTTATTGTTGCCTGTCAATTGGTTAGATCTTTCTGAAGGATCGTCAACCAAGACCCTTGGCATTCGTTGGAATGTAGCGACCGATGCTTTCTCATTTAAAGCGCCAAATGTTGAAGAAAGAGAACTTTTCACTAAACGCGAAGTTTTATCGACAATTGCTAAATTTTTCGACCCTTGCGGCTGGCTTGCTCCGATCATTATAGTTGCCAAATTAGTGATGCAGCAAGTCTGGTTAGATAAAATAGGGTGGGATGACACATTAAGACCCGTAACCACTATGAATTGGAGAAATGTTGTGAAAAATAGCCCGATTATTAATACTATATCTGTACCAAGATGGATTCGATTTTTGACCCTCAAGCGCGGTCGAAATACACGGTTTCTGTGACGCGTCGGAAAGCGCGTACGCTGCAACGCTTTATATTCGAGTAGAAATCGGAAACCAAGTAGACACTTTTCTTTTAGCAGCCAAAACTCGTGTGGCTCCAATAAAGAAAATTTCTCTACCGAGATTAGAGTTATGCGGAGCGGTTATGTTATCAAAGTTAGCTAACGCAATTTTTCCAAATCTACAAATAACGCAATTTACGATACATTTCTGGACTGACTCCACCATAGTTTTAGCGTGGCTTCGTAAACCACCGTGTTCTTGGAGCACTTTTGTTGGAAATCGGGTTTCCGAAATTTTAGAAAGTGTCGGTAATGAAAACTGGAATCACGTGGACTCAGAATCGAACCCAGCCGATATCGCGAGTCGTGGTTGTTCACCAGATGAGTTAAAAGAACATCATTTGTGGTGGACGGGGCCGGAATGGTTGAAATTGCCCAGAGATCGGTGGCCCAAAACTCAACTCAACGCAGATACGAATCTTGAAGCTAAACAAGTTAAAGTTTTCGCGACAACTGTTTTCGAAGACCCTTTGACCCGTTTCTCATCTTTATCACGCGCTTATCGAGTGCTATCGTATGTAATGCGTTTTTGGCGGAATACAGGTTCAAATCGGTCTCGAATTGCGTCGGAGGACATATCGTCATCTGAACTCAATGATATAAAAACTCGTCTAATCATCGTTACTCAAAAACATTATTTTGCTGAAGAATATTTAGCTTTGACTCAAAAGAAGCGACTCTCGCCAAGCAGTAGTATTTTATCGTTTAACCCATTTATCGACTCAAAAGGAGTGCTTAGATCAAACGGTCGTTTAGTTCAATCTCCGGCTCTTACATATAGCGAACGCCATCCTATCTTAATTCCATACGACTCTCGGTTTGCTCTTTTATTTGTAGAATTTGTTCATAAGGTCACAATGCACGGTGGCAATCAACTAATGGTTCGTGTCATTCGATCGGAATTTTGGATTTTTCGTGTGAAACAATTAGTAAAAAGGTTATTCACAATTGTCGGATATGTTCTATACATCGACACCGGACCCAAACTCAAATTATGGCATCCCTGCCACCAGAACGCACTATGTTATCTAGACCCTTTCAAAATACGGGGGTAGATTTTGCTGGACCCTTTGGGATAAAAAGTTTGACTGCTCGAGCTTGTCTTATTACAAAGGGTTATGTCTGTATATTTGTTTGTTTTTCGACTCGCGCAATCCACTTAGAAGCTACTAGTGATTTGTCGACCCAATCCTTCATAGCTGCTTTAGATCGCTTTATAGGCAGAAGAGGGTGTCCAGAAAAAATATTCTCGGATAATGGGAAAAACTTTATAGGTGCCGCGGAACTTATTAAAAAAGATAGGATCGCATTTATGAAATCAATTCAAGACACTACTATTCAAAGACACGCGCATCAAAATTTAGAATGGAAGTTTAATCCTCCAGGGGCTCCCCATATGGGAGGTCTGTGGGAGGCGGGAGTTAAATCGTTCAAGACCCACCTTAAGAAAACAATGCCAAAAATGAATTTTACGTTTGAAGAATTATCAACTATTTTAGCCCGCATAGAGGCTTGTCTTAATTCACGTCCGATTAGTCCAACTAGTGATGACCCTTCAGACTTAGAGCCGTTGACCTAGTGATGACCCTTCAGACTTAGAGCTGATAGGTTCTCCACTGTTGACCCCGGCAGAACCCGATATTTCTGGTGGGGATGTGACATTAATAAATCGGTGGACACGATTAAAAGTTATTTCTCAGAATTTTTGTCAAAGATGGAAATCGGAATATTTGAATGAATTACACCGTAGATACAAATGGAAATACCCACAACAAAACCTTGCCATAAATGATTTAGTTATTATAAAAGATGATCACTTACCTTCAAATGAATGGAAACTAGGGAGGGTTGTCAAAACCTACGAAGGCGCTGACAAAAATATTCGAGTAGTAGACATTAGAACCGCTAGCGGTATGCTCAGCCGACCCATAACGAAGATAGTAAAACTACTAGCGGACTGACTAGCATATCACAAATTCATCAAAAAACACGGTACTCACAAAACTTTTGTTACAGAAATGGCCCGAGTATTACCAGTTCGCGACCCATCACCAAATGGACCCTCTCGCCCCAATCGTCGACACCGACCTGCACACTGGCAGTACGCTTGCGGTCTATGCCAGGACGACCATCCGATAAGGTCATGCGCCTTCTTCCGCAGACAGACCCCTTACCAGCGGTATGAGACAGTCGAGAGGCGCAGCTACTGCCGTAACTGCTTGGCGCGCAGTCATTTGGCTCCAGACTGCCCAGTCCTCACCGCGTGTCGGGAATGCAACCTCCGTCACCATACGATGTTGCATGGGGCTCCTCAGCTTCGTGAAACTTTTGGACGCTATACGCCACCGCCGGTAGAGTTACCTTATCACCGATCTTCGGTTTTCATTCCTACAGCCCAGGTGGATATGATGGCTGAGGAGTCTGAGGACTGGGCCAGTGTAAGGGTGTTGTTATGCCAAGCTGCCACCCATACCCGAGTCGCTGCATCGACCGTCACCCGGCTTCGCATCCCAACAAGGGAAAAGAATGGTCGTACGTTTGCCACCATTAGATTACGCGCACGACGCTATGGAAGTCGGCTGGTATACAAACTTAAAGCATTGGTGACCCGCGACCTGCCCAGACGCCCATACTCAGACCCCATCCTTGAGGACCCAGCCACAAATATGGAGGCTCATGAACTGGCAGATATAGATCCCAGAGGCAACGAGTCAATTGACGTCGAAGTGGGCGCAAGTGCGTATGCCTACTTGCGGCGAGATGGAGTCGTACAGACGGGCCTGGGAAGAGTTTTCGCCCAACTCACCGATTGGGGCTACGTTTTCGTGGGGCCAGTCAGTAGTCCAACCGAGGTCAGCAACCAATAAGGTAAGGTAAACTACACTCTTTCGCGGGGGGCAGAATGTTCAAAGTTTCTTTGAACTCGGTTTGAAACACTGTGCATAGCGGCACAAATAATTTTTTAATCGTCATGTCCTTTTTGTTTTTCTATTTGTTTACCTGGAAAGTTGCCCTTTGATCGATGCTTGTATTTTTGTCGCTAAGCTTTGTTTATGCTTCTAAGCATCACTCAAGAGGGCAATGAACCAGTCTTGAACCGACCATCAACTCGCGTGCGCGCTGCCGATCTCCCCCCGTGATACACAAGTGTAGTGAAACATTCGTTATTGTAAAAATAAAATAAAGTTTAAATGACAAACAACATAAAAGTGAACATTTAAAAACTAAAGTTATTTTACAGGTAAACAATTAGTGAAGACAATTAATACACAGTGACACATAAAGACTCATCTACATCAACTAAACCCATTCCCCCATCATAAACCCAAAAGGAAAAGTGCCGGCCACGAACAATAAACACCATCAACAAAAATCACCAGAACAAAATCACAACACAAAAATACATTAATTTGCCTTAATACTATATTGCACAAAAATTCCATGTAAATTGCACATAATATTTTTACTTAAAACTATATTGCACAATTCCCTATTGTCAAATGAATTTAAATTGAAACAACCCTTAATTACACCCTTTCCAAAAGTTGAACTAAAATTGAATTTCTTTTGTAAATAATTTCTAAATCTAATTGTAAACCTTAAAATCTAATTTAAACTTAAATCTAATAATAAATAATGAATTTAGATTAAAATTACACCCCAAAACAATTGTAAATAAATATTCCTGAATTTTAAAATTTAAAACTAAAATTTCTTCATGTGTAATTATTTCGGAAGGCAAAATTATTTCACATTCCAGCTCTTCATCAGTTCAACCCCGAACACAAACAATAATTTTTTAGTCCAAATAAAAACTCTAAGCCAATTCAGAAAGTAATTAAAAATAGTTACCTTTTTTAATTAATAAATTAATTGAGTTTTGCACTCAACATCAATTAAATTTTTAATTGAATCAATTAAAAAATTAATTGAAATTTGCTGAAAAAATCAATTAATTCTTTAATCTACATTTTTTTCTATGCCCAATTAAAACTGTGATTGATACTATCATTTTCGTGATTGAAGACATTTCAATTAAAAAATTAATTGGATCAATTAATTTGGTGATTGAATCAGAAAAAAAATTTTTTTGTGTGTACAGATTATTTCCCTTTTTATTATAAGTTGGAGTGTTTTTCCTCACATTGAAAATTTTAGATAAAGTAGAATAAAAAGTAGTTAATATAATCCTTGACGGGTGTATATCATTTTGTACACATTTCTCATAAATTTGGTATATATTTTACCAACTAATCAATAAACGTGCTACTGGAAAATGAAGTGAGAAGAGAGTAATGAAATAATTGCATCATGTGAGGGAGCTTTTAGAGACATTTAGTGTATATCTCGTATGATTGTTTGTTATTGCGTCATTTATGCTGTTGTTGGTTGTTTTGATTCTAGAGACAATGGAATGTTCCTTGTGTGTTGTTGGTATCTTTTGTGGCGAGAATTGTTTTCTTGCAATAGCGAGATCAGAAAGGGATCGTGTGTGTGTGTGGAGTTGTTTTTCTTTACAGCAGGTATGTATCCTTTATGACTATTTGTGTCTTTCGAGTTTTATTGCTGCATTCAGTTCTGCTGATGCATTTATGAAGTGCACACGTGGATTTAATTTTGCAAAATTGTACGTGCGGTATTGGTGTTTATTAATGAAAATACATTTATTTCGAAACATTTTAGAAACTGAGAAGTGAATGATGTGATGTTAGATCAAAAACGCTTTTTATTGATAAAAACAAATAACAGATTAAGGAACTGTATATTTCTGTTAATAGTTTAAAATTAGTGCGGATTTTTAATTGATTTACATAAAAAATATACAACATGAGTGGTAATAGGATGATCTATATTTATCCTACATTACAGTTTTTTTAATCTTTATTTTTTATGTTACAGCAATTTCTACAGGTGAGTACTAAGTTCGAGTTTAGCCGCTAAAATTAAAAATAAATCACTAAGAAAAGTATAAAATTATACGTCTTCAATACAAATTTAAATATAACTTGATGGAGAATAGACCAAACCAAGTTTTTTGTAAAGATTATTTTTTTATAATGGATTATTAAAGATTATTAAAGAAAACTTAAAGACTAAATGCTATACTGACAAGTGGAAATTATGTCTAATTTTATAATATTTCTTATTTCAAATATATTCTGAGAATAATTTCAATAACGTCCCATTAGTCCATGGATATGATTCCAATAATGTACCTACTGGATGGATTTTCAATGTGGTAAGTTTTTCTATAAACGGTATTTTGTCCGTTTTTCAATATATTAAAAATAATTATTTTCACTTGCAGGTACACACAAAAAAATATTCAATTAAAAATTTAATTGATTCAACAAATCTTTTAATTGAAACAAAAATCAAACACAAAAATAATAGTATCAATTAATTTTTTAATTGGATCAATTAACTTTTTAATTGACCTTCAATTAATTTTTTAATTGATACTATCATTTTTGTGATTGAAGACATTTCAATTAAAAATTAATTGGATCAATTAATTTCAAGATTGAATCAGAATTTTTTTTGTGTGTAGACAGGCCTTGTAATGGTAATTTTTTGTGGTATTCTTACTGTTTAATGCTAACTTAGCTGATATCCTTATTGGCTCTAGGAAATACTCTTGAAAACCGTAGAATGTGATAATATTTTTCTTATATTTTGTATAACTTTGCAATTTCAGGTGCTTATAAGACAAATGCGCCCAACAAAAGTTAGCCAAAATCGATGAAATTGGAAAACAATTCAATGAATATAGCAACTTATGCCGCATATATCTTTCATATGGATAGAAAACATGGAAATTGTAATGGTAATTTTTTGTGATATTCTTACTGTTTAATGCTAACTTAGCTGATATCTTTATTGGCACTAGGAAATACTCTTGAAAACCGTAAGTTAAAAATCAATATGTACAATAGAACTTGATAATATTTTTCTTATATTTTGTATAACTTTGCAATTTCAGGTGCTTATAAGACAAATGCGCCCAACAAAAGTTAGCCAAAATCGATGAAATTGGAAAACAATTCAATGAATATAGCAACTTATGCCGCATATATCTTTCATATGGATAGAAAACATGGAAATTTAAATTAATTAGTTTAGTCCTAAAACATAGAATATTACTCTTTTCAAGAAGCAATTACTAACTATCGACAAGTAACTGCATCCAACGTACGAATAAAAATATTTCCTTTATTGTAGAATATACAATAAAGGAAGCCATGGTTTTGTGTAATATAATAATAATATTTTGAAATAAAATACCGGTGATTATAGAAAATTGATTTGTTTTACACGAAAAATTTCTTAGTTGTATAAAGGCTTGTTGTACCTTTGATTCCTCAATTTTTCTATTTTTTTGAAAATTATACTGACAAACAGTTTATTTCAAACCAATTTCTTAATACAGGTTTCCCAAAAAATTGTCCATTTTTCCGGATAGCAGGAATATTTTGAATGAGTTTAAGTATATTCTTCCCACAGCATAGTAATAATGAACTAAAATACGATGCAATACATGAACTAATTTATAAGAAAATCATGAACTTATCTAGATGAAAAAAATCTTTGGCGCCAAATCATGGTCATTCTTACTATGGGTTAGTTAATTTTTCATACGAAATAATACACTTTTTTTCGGTGTAACATAAGAATTAAGACCAACTAGAAGAAAAATGACAAAGTTATAAGCATATTTTTTTTGAAAATGTTCCCTTTTTTCATCGATATATTTTGAATCACTTAACTTATCACAGATCCACGTTTCTTCGTCATCTCAATACCTTGCATTTAAGTACCAATAACGATATAATCGTACATTTTTAGCTTGAGAAATGATTTTTCTAATGAAAAATTGACGAAAAACTAACAATATAAGGATATCTCAAAAACTGTTCCATTAAAAAATTTGTAACCTCTATTTTCGAATTCAGTGGATGAAAATACATAAAAAGCAACCTCTAATCAAATGTAAATTTTAGTGTTAACTAGTGTAATTACTAATTGCGTTTTTTTACTTCTTTCCATTACAGATTGTTATGTTTTATCCGCGTGTAACATATAAGGCCAAAGAAGATAAATAACCGAAAATAAATTCTGTACACAACACATCAACTCAACTTCCAATACGTCGACGGAATTCAATTTATTTCACACATTTAATAAATATAGAAGTTATTGTATTAAATGGTTTACGGGTTACATTTCAACATATCGTTAAAAACGACAAATTTTGTTGCTGGGACAACAAACATTTGTATATGTAGCAGCGATGTTTGTCAAAAACTTGTAGCAAACACGTTTGCTAATTCAGCAGCATTTGTAAAAAATGTTTACTGTTTCAACTAACAAAAGTTTGCTGAAACAACTACATGCTACTGCTGTCCCTTTTTCAGCACACAAATCTGCTTTTGTAGCAAACATTTTTGCTATTATGAGTAACAAAATTTTTTGGGTGTACATATACTATACTACTACATATACTATCATATCTAATCAGATATGGCAGGAGATCTAATAAAATCTGGCCATATCCACCAATTTTTACACGGGTAATATATTTTCTTGAATTTGTTAAAAAACATTTACTTATTTTTGTGATATCGGCGTAATGTCGGCGTTTGTAATAGTATTTAGTTAAAATTTTCTAAAAATAATTGAAATTTTCTAAAATTAATAAACATTTTTATTCCTGGTGGGTTTACTGTTTTTTCAGTGCACGCTATAATCAATTCCATCAATAATTGATATCTGAGAGCTAACCACAGCATTCGATATCGAGAATTTTTGATCGAAAATTTTTTCGATTGGTAATTTGCAATCGTAAATTACATGTTTGTTTTACCAAAGTTAGGCCCAATTAGTCGACCTGTAGACGGGTCGACAGGTGGCGACAATTTGACAAGTCGGACCTTTTCCAAGGTAACGGCATCAAAAGGAGGTAATCCCTCACGAAAGAGATTCAAAGAACGCAGAAATGCTTTGTTTATCCTAAAGAAATTAGGATCAGTCGACCCAAGCACGTTGTCGGCTAAACAAAGCGATTCCTTAAAATGGGCTCAAGGAATTCTTGAGGCTGGAAAAAGGGAACGATCACCGGATGAGCTGCCATCCTCCAAAAGGGATCAACGATCGTTTGCCTCAGTTGCTAAAGACAGCCTTGTGCTGGCTATCATAAATAAAGGAGCATTGGACGGTATGGTTCCAAAGCAAAAATGGGGGGAAATTGAGAATGCTTTGTCTGGCGTCTACTCACAGGTGCTGGAAAAGTTTCCCGTCCCAGATCCTCGACACCAAGAGGCTGGTTGGTATCAAGGACGATTTAAGCTAGTCGCATTTGAGGACCAGAGGTCTATAGAATGTTTTAAAGCTGCTCTGATACTAATTGGTGAAGTTTGGGAAGGAGCTGCTCTAGAGTTAGTCGAGAAGAAAGACATACCGGCTAGACCAAGAGCACATGCGTGGATACCTGCAAACCCTCCTGACCCTGAATCTATTTTAAATAGACTGAAACAATGCAATCCAGATCTTCCAACAGCTGATTGGAAGGTTGGCCGTTTGGATGAAGTGGATGGGCCAAGACGGCATGCAGTGTTTATATTGAACACTCAGTCTTTGCCACATCTAGCAAAGTCCCAGGGCCGTGTATGTTATGGCTTTCATTATATCCAAATGAAGGTGTATAAAAACGATCAGCTAAAGGATTCAGAAATGGACAAGCCTCTGTCTGAATCAGAAGTAAGCGGATCCTCTTGCGAAGTCGAGGGGGATACCAAGACATTTGAAGACATGGATAGATACCGTATGCGTGAGGAGGCTTCTACTGCCTCAGAACTCACCAAAGTTGAACCTATGGTTATTGCGAGAGTCACCGATATCTCTGAAGAGGACATTCTTGATGACTCGATTGAAGCGGCTGATGTGACGGTTGTTGAAAATCTCGATGGTCCTACGGATCCTCCAGATAAATCTTCATCATTGTAAGGCTGCATGTGCTGCCTTAAAAGTTCTCCTGATGAAAGGGGACATAGATATAGTTCTTATTCAAGAACCATATGTTTATAAAAACAAAATATGTGAATTAAGTACTCCGGGGTTCAAACTATTGCAGTATACTGGTAATGATGTAAATCGAGCCTGTATAATTGCTAAAAACTCACTTGTTTCTGCTTCCTTCAATGTGCAATACAGACACTGTCGTTGCAAGTTTAGAAATAGCCAAATGCAAATATTGGGTATATTCGGTCTACATGGGACATGACAGGGAGATGCCTCCATATGCCGTTAAGACCTTAGTGGAGGAGTCACTGAAAACAAAGACAAAACTCATTATGGGATGCGATGCAAATACACATCATATTATTTGGGGAAGTAGTGATACTAATGCAAGGGGAGAGTCGCTAATAGAGTTTATTTTGCGTACTAATCTGGTAGTTTGCAACAAGGGAGATGCCCCAACCTTTGTCACTAAAAACAGGCAAGAGGTTTTGGACATCACCTTGGCCTCGAAGGAACTGAATGAAATGATATCTGAGTGGCAGGTTTTAAGTGAACATAGCTTCTCAGATCATCGCTACATCAGTTTCAAATTTGATGTTCATACCACCAAGACCATATTTCCGCCAAATGTTAGGAAAGCTGACTGGAATAGGTATAGGGAATCGTTCAATATGATGATACCGGAAATAACAGAGATAAATATGAGAAATGTGCAAGATATCGAACACGCAGTGGAGCGGATTACTAAGGCCTTCAACATCTCACTGAAAGCTGCATGCCCTAGAGGAAAGCCAAGGGGGAAACATCGACCACCATGGTGGTCTACGGAATTAAGTAATATGAGGAAATCCTGCAGGAAGCTCTTTAACAAGGCAAAGTCCACCAGAGCCCCTGAGGACTGGGACGCTTACAAGAAGAATCTGAGAGGATACAAGCGAGAACTGAGAAAGGCTCAGCATAACTCTTGGAATGCTTACTGCAGCAGTATTGAGAATACGTCCGAGGCTTCCAGACTACGGAAGGTTCTAGCATCCACCAACTCCGCTCCAGGTTTAATTAAAACATCGGAGGGCAATTGGACAACGTCCAGTGAGGAGACGCTGGAGGTACTATTGGACACACATTTTCCTGGAAATCAGACGGTTGAACCATGTACTGGCGGTGCCAAAGTTGCTCAGCGGTCGTTTCCTGTCGAGGAAATTGTATCGGAAACTAGAATAAGATGGGCGCTAAATAGCTTTGGACCATTCAAATCCCCTGGACCTGATGGAATTACTCCGGCGGAGTTACAAGCTGTAACTGACAAAATTATCCCCTGGTTGTCGGTGATATATAAAGGATGTATCAACTTATCATATATCCCAGGAAAGTGGAGGGAAACAAAGGTCGTGTTCATACCTAAAGCGGGAAAAGCCTCTCACTCGAGGGCGAAGGATTTCCGACCAATCAGCTTATCCTCATTCCTACTTAAGACTCTGGAGAGGATGATAGATATTTATCTTAGAACTAGCATCGATTCAAGTTTGTTCTCGAAACGACAGCATGCATACTCGAAGGGCAGGTCTACTGAGACCGCACTACATGAACTAGTCAGCTTTATTGAAAGCTCACTATCTGTCAAAGAATACACAATAGTGGCGTTTCTAGACATCGAAGGGGCGTTCAATAATGTCCATCCGAGCTCGATATTAAATGGACTGACAACTCTGAATGTTGATCCATGTATACTCAGGCTGTTAGACGAACTGCTAATGAAGAGACGTATTTCAGCCACACTAGGACAAGCAAACATACAAAAGTATGTGAACAGGGGCACTCCCCAAGGAGGAGTTCTATCACCTCTTCTTTGGAATGTTGCTATAAATAGCCTTCTGGTTACTCTAGAAAAAGAAAGGATAAAAGTGGTGGCATACGCAGATGATGTAGCTCTGGCAGTCAGGGGAAAATTCCCATCCACAATCAGAGATATTATTCAGAGGGCCCTCCGGATGACTGAACAATGGGCGAAAGACAATGGTCTTGGGGTAAATCCTGCAAAGACAGAATTAGTCATGTACTGCAAAGATCGCAAAACTCCCACGGTTAGGCCTATTTCCTTAGGGGGTATTGAAATTCCCTTTGGTGATTGTGCAAAATACCTTGGCGTTATTTTGGACAGGAAGCTGAACTTTAAGCTTAATATTGAAGAAAGGGCGAGGAAGGCAACTGTAGCTTTGTACTCGTGCAAAAAGGCAATAGGAAAAAAGTGGGGACTAAAACCAAAAATTGTGCATTGGCTATACACGGCAGTGGTTAGACCTATAATGCTATATGGTGTTGTAGTCTGGTGGCCGGCACTTCAGAAACCGACTGGTTTAGATAAAGTTCAGCGTATGGCGTGTTTGTGTATTTCAGGCGCATTCAGCAAGACAGGAACAAATTCCCTTAATGTCATGATGCATCTATTGCCTTTAGACATTTTGGCCAAACAGTCAGCTGCAACAACGGCTGTGCGGTTGCGCGAACTATCGCTGTGGTCGGAAAATGGTTACGGTCACAGTTCTGTCCTCAAAATAATGTCAGATGTTCTCCTAATATGGGTGCCTGGCCATAGGAACATACCGGGGAACTGCGAAGCGGATGAGTTGGCAAGGCTAGGGACTACCTTACATATTCCAGGGGAACTAGAATTTGTTGGTATGCCCCTAGCTACCTGCAAGCTCATGCTGCGTGAGAAGGCTGTTATGATGGCAAATGTTCGATGGGAGAATTACAAGGGTTGTAACGACACCAAGCAAATATGGCCCCATTTCATCACTCCTGATATCTGCTATAACGGGTCGCTGCCTGATAGGCGATTTTGCAAAAACTATTGGCGCGAAGTATAATGACTATTGTATGAGCTGTCATGATGCGGAGGAAAAAGAATCAACACCTCTTGTGTGAGTGTCCTGCATTTTGTGTAACGCGCAAGCAACTTTTAGGAGCATATAGCTTCAGATTACTGGCGGATCTGGAAAACGTTAACTTAAGCAGTCTGCTAATGTTTTTGGAACAATCTGGTTGGTTCAACAATGAAAAATAATCAAGAAGGTTCAGCGGTTACAACTAGAAGTGCCCATATGTAATAGGTACTTTTAGTGAATGTGGTATCACAATGGACTGAATAGTCTAAGTGAGCCTGAATCTTATTCGGGGCTGCCACTTTAACCTAACCAAACCTACAAGCAGTGACTGAAAGAACTATCCCTTGGTTTACGGTGATATATAGAGGATGTATAAATTTCGCATATATTCCAGAAAAGTGGAGGGAAACAAAAGTCGTTTTCATACCTAAAGCGGGAAAAGCCACTCACTCGAGTGCGAAGGATTTCCCACCAGTCATCTTATCCTCATTCCTACTTAAGACTCTGGAGAAGATGATAGACATTTATCTTAGAACTAGCGTCGATTCAACTTTGCTCTCGAAACGACAGCATGCATACTCGAAGGGCAGGTCTACTGAGACCGCTTTGCATGAACTAGTCAGCTTTATTGAAAGCTCACTATCTGTCAATGAATACACAATCGTGGCGTTTCTAGGTATCGAGGGGACATTCAATAAGGTCCATCCGAGCTCTATATTAAATGGACGGGCAACTCTGAATGTTTATCCAGGTATACTTAGGCTGCTAGACGAACTGGTAATGAGGAGACGCATTTCGGCCATACTAGGGCAAGCAAACATACAAAGGTATGTGAACGGAGGCACTGCCCAAGGAGAAGTTCTATCACCTCTTCTTGGGAATGTTGCTATAAAAAACCTTCTGGTTTCCCTAGAAAAAGTAAGGATAAAAGTGGTGGCATACGTAGACGATGTGGCTCTAGCAGTCAGGGGAAGGATTTCCCACCAGTCATCTTATCCTCATTCCTACTTAAGACTCTGGAGAAGATGATAGACATTTATCCACAATCAGAGATGTTATGCAGATGACTGAGAAATGGGCGCAAGAGAATGGTCTTGGAGTAAATCCTGCAAAGACAGAATTAGTCATGTACTGCAAAGATCGCAAAACTCCCACGGTTAAGCCCATATCCTTAGGGGGTATTGGAATTCCCTTTGGTGAGTGTGCAAAATACATTGGCGTTATTCTGGACAGGAAGCTGAACTTTAGGCTTAATATTGAAGAAAATCGAAAAAAGCCACGGTAGCTTTGTACTCGTGCAAAAAGGCAATAGGAAAAAAGTGGGGACTAAAACCGAAAATTGTGCATTGGCTATACACGGCAGTGGTTAGACCTATAATGCTATATGGTGTTATAGTCTGGTGGCCGGCACTTCAGCAACCGACAGGTTTGGATAAAGTTCAGCGTAGCACGTGCTTGTGTATCTCAGGCGCATTCAGTAAGACAGGAATAGATTCCCTTAATGTCGTGCTGCATCTATTGCCTTTAGACATTTCTACACTGATAGCTCCAAATTGGATGGACAAGTGTGTTTCGGAGTATATTCTAAAGATCTGGAACTTCGAATAGCGAAAAGATTACCTAATCACTGTAGTGTTTTTGATAATGAAATATTAGCAATAAGAGAGGTGGCGAATTGGCTGAGAAGTAATGCTCCAAAAAATGTTGGCATTAATATATACTCAGACAGTCAACCTGCAATAAAATCCTTAACTCGAAATCGGCCATCGGCTGGCGCAAATCTCTCAACTGGGCATAGGAACATACCGGGGAACTCCGAAGCAGATGAGTTAGCAAGGTTACGAACTACCTTACATATTCCAGGGGAACTAGAATCTGTTGGTATGTCTCTAGCTACCTGAAAACTCTTACTGCGTGAGAAGAATGTCATGATGGCAAGTGTTCGATGGGAGAATTGCAAGGGTTGTAACGACACCAAGCAAATATGGCCCCATTTAAACTTGAACCTCGCACTAGACATGTTAGTGTTCTCAAGACGTCAGCTATCACTCCTGATATCTGCTATAACCGGTTGCTGCCTGAGAGGCGAATTTGCAAAAACTATTGGCGCGCAGTATAATGACTATTGTATGAGCTGTTATGATGCGGAGGAAAAGGAATCAATAAAAGACCTCTTGTGTGAGTGTCCTGCATTTTGTGTAAGGCGTAAGCAAATTTTAGGGGCATATAGCTTCAGATTACTGGCGGACCTGGAAAACGTTAACTTAAGCAGTCTGCTAATGTTTTTGGAACAATCTGGTTGGTTCAACAAAAGAAAATAATAGAGAAGGTTCAGTGGTTAAAACTAGAAGTGTCCATATGTAATAGGTACTTTTAGTTGAATGTGATATCACAATGGACTGAATAGTCTAAGTGAGCCTGAAACTTAATCGGGCTGCCACTTTAACCTAACCTAACCATCCTCCAATTCGGAAGGAATTCGGACATATGGGCCCATAAGATATAATGCAATACAATTCACTTGTTACTTTGAAATCTTCAAAAACATTTTTTTTTTCTACATTCTATTCTCATTTGTGTCGCTAACTTAATTTTGTCATTTCATTTTGTTCTGCTTCGTTTTTGCTGTCGGCAATGTTAGAGAAATTGCATCAAATTTCGTAATCTGAACTTTTAAGCGCATCGACAATTTTCTTAGGATAGTATAATATAAAATGTAATACTTACATTTCTTTACATATCTGAAAGGCACTGCTGGAATATAAGATGAGAGTATTTTCTTCCTTGTCTTAGAAATGATCCTAATATTTACCTGAATTGGATATACAGTCTTCATTCTCACTATAGTATGCTGGACTCAGTCTTGAACTACCTTCATTTCGTAAATATAGATTTCTGTTATTGCTAAGCAGCGCCGAATCAGCCGAATCAGAAACTGCATATTCTTGTAGGAGCTTAGGAATTCTTTCTGCTTCAACATTGTAATTCGTACCTGTAAAATTTTTTGACAAGATTTTTATATTTTCCATAACACCATACAAAAATCAGTAATTATAAGCTAGTGTGTTCCATAGCCTTAATAGTTTTCATAATAATCTCTGAAATATTCTTTCCAAAATATTAGGATAGAATGTGTCGACTGTATCTGAGGGGGAGAATGTGGTTTGATTTTGCTAAACAGATAGCGAGTACGTAGTGCTTTCAAAAACCCAGTTATTATTAGATTTATGGGCACTATCCTGTTTATTTAAATTTCGCGCCAAAAAAAAATACGATTGTTGGGTTATTAGGCTCGTTGGTGCGAAGATATTTGTAAAAATAAAAAAATATTGGCCGACAATTCTTTTATTCTTGCAATTCTTCGTCAGTTTTTGGCGAAAAAAAAAATTTAAACAAGTGAGTAAAGTAGGTTAGGTTAGGTTAGGTTAGGTTAGGTTAGATGGCAGCCCGATGCATCAGGCTCACTTAGACTATTCAGTCCATTGTGATACCACATTGTTGAACCTAAACCACCCCTACTGTATTAGTAAACATTGTTTGTGGGGTCAATGGTACAGGTTTGGGGAAAACCGCATTTCCATATTTAAGAACATTAAGGGGTACATGGTTATGGGAGTTTCATCACAATCTGAACAGAAATGTGTGATATTAGGAGCTATAGTTGATTCTGAACCTATAGAGTTAGTATGCCACTAATATTGAGTCCATTATTAAAAAAGAGGGAATCGCTTAATTAGTGTGGCTAATAAATCCAAATTTCTGAAAATAGGGCGATAGATTTATTAAATAGCTACATGTAAGTCTAAAATCGGCTAATACATGTACATTTGAAATTTGAGTAACATTGGTTACTAAATAAAAGTATTATGGCCAAAGATGGTCCGAGTAGCATTTTTTGAGTTTTCTACTGTCAAAAAGTTGTAAACGTCTAAAACGTCATATACCTGTTTAAAACGTAAAAAACGTAGTAAATGTCAAAAACACCTATAGGATCCTTAGATTTCATTTCAAAAGTCTTTTTTTTATATTCTAAGTCATGGAAACGTCATATTGAAGTATTTTAGAATTTTTTATAAAAATATTTTGAAATTTTTACTCAAATGCAATTTTCACAATTTGCAGGCATAAACGTTTGAATGCAACACGTTTTCAAGTTGCTGAAACTGTGAAACTTATTATTGCAAAAATTTGGTTTAGGTACAACATGTGGGCATGCAACTACCAACCACGCAGATTTAAATTTATTAATAACTCCGAATTTAATACGACTATGTGAAATCCGACTGACAGCAGTACGCCCATTTTTACTATTTTTTATAAGGAAAATCAAATAAAACATAAATTGTTCTAACAAACGTATACTGTACAAAAAATAGTTATATTGCAAACAATTTTGCGAAGGTTAGAACTTTCTTTTAATGAAAAGGCATTTTTTATACCCCTGCGCCACACTGTGTATTATAAGTTAGTGCATATCTTTGCAACACCCAGAATGAGACGAGATAAGCACATGGTCTCTTTGGCTAAAATGCTCAGGGTGGGCTCCTGAGTCGATATAGGCATGTCCGTCTGTCCGTGAACAAATTTTTGTAATCAAAGTCTAGGTCGCAGTTTCAGTCCAATCGACTTCAAATTTGGCACAAGTATGTGTTTTGGTTCAGAATAGAACCCTATTGATTTTGGAAGAAATGGGTTCAGATTTTGATATAGCTCCCCCCTCCCCACACACACACACACACACACACACACACACACACACACACACATATATATATATATATATATATATATATATATATATATATATATATATATATATATATATATATATATATATATATATATATATATATATATATATATATATATATATATATATATATATATATATATATATATATATATATATATATATATATATATATATATATATATATATATATATATATATATATATATATATATAAGTGAGCCTGATACATCGGGCTGCCACCTAACCTAACCTAGTATATGGTCGCTAACAACCATACCAAAATTGGTCCAATCACACATTGGTCCATACTTCCTTTAGTGCCATTGGGTAAGGATAACTTTTGGCATAAATAGGAGATTCGCTAGTGGTCTTAATTTCTCCCACTACAACACTGGTGTAAGTCAATTTTCGACCGGGTCAGAGAAAAGACTAGGATATTTTTCGGCCATACTTTGAACAGATTTCTTTTGCGTTTCTGATAAGTGATCCACACATAGTTGCAGTTTGTTCACATTTTGCGAGATCCGCTGTTTCACAGAGATTTTCTTGCCGCTTCTTATAGTAAAGAAGTTCTCTGCTGTGTGAATGACCACTGACAGTTCCTTCATGCTATCATTTCCTAGTATTCCATCAAATGATTTCAAGCCAGGTAACAAAAAGAATTTGATAGGCGCTTCGCTGCCTCCGAATAAATCAATAAAGGTATGCTGTGAAATATTCACTTTTCCTCCTACAGAATCTACTTTAAATGATTCGACATTTTGTCTCGGATTTTTTATAAGTCCAGCTTTTATATAATTTTTACTACTTCCTGTGTCCAGTAAGAATACAAGTATTTTTCCGTTCCTCAGTTTGGCCTGGAAGTAAGGCAATGAGGAACACCCTAATCTAAAAAATGAACGTCTAAATAATCTGTTGGGATGTCATCTGGTCCATTGTTTTCATTGTCGTAGTCATTTGTCACCGTCGTTTCGTTGTACTGTTCAAAGTACCCGTTGACATCTTCTGATAACTCATATGAGCCTCCGTTTTCTACGACATTGGTACAGTATTCATCTCCAGGATCTTCAACGTTTACGTGAAAATTACGTCGAACTTTATTTACAGGAGCTTGAATGGTTGACTGTGCAGGTCTCTTGTAAATTTGTTGCGGTCTCATCTGTATGGATGTATCGACATCCATGGGTTCCGGTCGTCTTTGGTTACTATTAAAATTATTTCCTGAAAAATTGTTTTGTCTTTGGAATTGTTGTCTTGGGAAAAAATGATGTTGTGAATTAGTGGGTTGACTAAAAGGAATTCCCTGTGGTCTCCTATAATTATTAGTATTATTTGGTTGAATTGCCGGTGGTGTTCGATACCGATTCACAGAAATGTTAGCCAGTTCAGGGTAAAATCTTGGTTTATTCCCGGTAGACATGACTATTTTTACATCATCTCTGCGTGTTCCCTTATGGGCATATTCTGCACAAGTGCAGAGCTTGCGGTAATGAAGTTGGTTCCTTTACACTGAGGAGTTTAGGGAGGTCACCATTAAGACCTCCTATGAATGTATCAAGAGCCTTTTCGCGATAAGTATCGGTCATTGCTCTGAGACTGTTATCCTCTAATTCTAGACATATCTTATCTAGGATAAGGGATAACATTTGATAAACTTCCTGATAAAATTCGGTAACGCTCTTATGTCCCTGACACAGGACATTCATTTGATATTCGAGGGTACCTATGTCTCTCCTGTCCGAATAGTGGACCATAAGGCATTTACGAATTCGACCCCAATCAAGAGGAGTTCGATATGACTCTAGAGCCGTATCTGCCTCGCCAATGATTTTGGTGCGAATTGTATGTAGGATCGCATAGCACCTGCCTGTTCCTTTTAGGGATGAATAGAGCTCCAGGACTCCTTCTACGGATTTCCTCCAGGAGCAGAATTCTCCTGGTTTCCCTGAAAATTCTCTAATAGACTTGACAATGTCGGGCACTTTATCTAATTCTTCCAACTTTGCAGGAGTACGACCTATTGGTATGTCAGAGTCACTTTCCGTAACAGTACTTTGTCCGGAAATCATACTCCCGACTATTTTTACAATTTCCTCCCGTTGGCTCCTACTGAACCCTGCGTTACTACTTGAACTACCTACTGAGATATTACTCAGTTTATTAGTTATCTCTTCTACTGTTTCATTCATGTTTAATATATATATATTTTTTTTTGCTTTAAAAACACTAAGGATGGATTTTGCAATTTCAAATTTATTATTCAATTTTGTTTCTTAATTTAGGAAAATATAAAATAATATCTCTTATTTTTCTTTAGATACGAGTTAATGGTTATGATTTCTGATCTGAACCGATTTCAATAAAATTTGGCACTCTTGACTACACTATTAATTGTACTCCTAGTGCACAAGAAGAACAATTAGTACTATAGCCAAATTTTATTGAAATCGGTTCAGATTTTGATATAGCTCCCATATATATCTTTCGCCCGATATGGACTAATACGGTCCCAGAAGTCAGAGTTTTACCCCAATTTGGTTGAAATTTTGCACTAGGAGTACAATTAGTAGTGTAGTCAAGAGTGCCAAATTTTATTGAAATCGGTTCAGATCAGACTCCCTGTGCAAAATTTCAACTAAATCGGAGCAAACAATTGGCCTCTGTGGTCATATGAGTGTAAATCGGGCGAAAGATATATATTGGAGATATATCTAAATCTGAACCGATTTCAACCAAATGTGGCGCGCATAGCTACAATGCTAATTCTACTCCCTGTGCAAAATTTCAACTAAATCTGAGCAAAAATTTGGCCTCTGTGGTCATATGAGTGTAAATCGGGCGAAAGCTATATATGGGAGCTATATCTAAATCTGAACCGATTTCAGCCAAACTTGGCACGCATAGCTACAATGCTAATTATACTCCCTGTGCAAAATTTCAATTAAATCGGAGTAAAAGATTGGCCACTGTGGTCATATGAGTGTAAATCGGACGAACGATTATATGGGAGCTATATCTAAGTTTGAACCGATTTGGATGATATTTTCCAGAATTTGTTGATACCACACAAGGTTACCTTGTGCTAAATTAGAGTAAGATCGGGTATTAAATAAGGCTATTATGATAAGAAATAAAGTTATAAGGAGCAAATTTTTGAAAATCGGGCGCTACATATAAATGGGAGCTATATCTAAGTCTGAACCGATTTCGATGAAATTTGGCACACCTAAAGGGTGGTAAATTGGATTACTTTGTGGCGAATTTGACGACGATTGGTTAGTAAATGAACGCAATCCGACCCCATTTATCGAAATCAGGCGATACATATATATGGGATCTATACATAAATTTCATCCGACTTTTTTCCAAATTCAATAGCGTTCGTCCCTGTACCAAACAAACGCCACATACCAAATTTCATCAAAATAGGTTAATAATTGCGACCGGAATCCTGCGAACAAAAATTCCAGGACGAACGGATACCAAGCGCTAGATCGACTTAGGAGGTGATTCTGAGTCAATCGGTATATACTTTATCGGGTCTAAAATCAATATTTCTGGTAGGCACATTTTTTTGGCAGATCAAAGTTATTATACCTTGACCACTATGTGGTTTAGGGTATAATTATGATCATAGTCAATTATTTAACGAGTTCGAGAATCGACGACTAACAGGCAGAATCACCTTATATCATATTGTGGTAAGTATTTTTGTTATTCAATTATGATTAAATCTTGATTTGAAAAGTATTGACTCGTTTGTATATTGCCAACGACATATGACTGGGTTTGACATATTGGGTTTTGATGTTTCCACACAATTTTGAAGGGAGAATAGAAGAATCTTCGAGACTACTTTCAAATTCTACAAGTTCGAGGTAATTTGATTGATATGATTTCTACTTACAAAGTTTCCAAAATCTGCGTGAAACTACTTTATGTTCGCTGTAATTTTTGGATATAGGACGCGTTTTTATAGTAAATGACGGTAATTAAAAAACTCAAATTTTCATTAATCCACATTCATTTGTTTTCATACCTATATTCATTCACGCTATTTAAATCCATGATAATTTATCGCGCTATTTTCTGTGTCAAGTGAAACAATTTTAAGTGGAGATATTAAGTCTCTTAAGATAGGCCATTATTTAACAATACATGCGTCGCATGGTGACAATTTAAGATTTTTGCCTGAATTGCTTTGGATTGAGATTGATTCTCTTGATAATTTTTCCTAGCTTCTTTACGAGCCAAAATTTCGGTAACGCAAATTAAAAAGTTTTCAACAATTTATCACACCAGAGCAAAATTCTAATTACAAAAAAATTAAAAAAAAATATGGCTTTTGATATATATTTTTTATAATGTAAAATAATATATCAAATATTATATCATATATTATTATTGTTTTGATTTCAGCTTAAAGCGCCCTAGACTGCAAGATAGTTGGATGGTCGCATCATATACAGTGGGGAGCAAAACCGAGTACATGTTTTCACTTTTTCCAATATTTAATAAATAGAAAATGTAAGGCCCACAGAGATTGTGTGGTTGATGATTGGAAATAAGTTAAATGGTCAGATGAAACTAAAATAAACCGTTTTTAATCTGATACAATAGAACATTGCTAGTAACGACCTCCGAACATTACTGGTAATGACGAAGTCTCCAAAAACACCACATCACACAAACCGTAAAACAAAAGTGGGAAGCTTCATGTTAGTTAGGTTAGTGATTAGTGAATTATGAAAAAAGGAGACTACCTTGACATTGTGCAATAAAATTTGCCTGAATTTGTGGAGGTTTTCGCCCACCTTGAGGATCAAGTTGTTTTGCAAAAAGACGGCAAATCCAATCATACTTACAAAATAGTAAGGAAATGGTTCTCGGAGCACAGTTTTCAAATGCTGATAAGACTACCTCAAAGCCTCGATTTCAATCCCATAGAAAATTTACGTTCTCTGGTTAAAAGCTGCTTGAGATTACACCAAAGAGCACCAAAAAATAGCAATGACATCTAGAGCCAAGTTCAGCACAAATAGTCGGATATTCCAAAAGAAATATTAAACAACTTAGTAGAAGTATGTCAAGACGAGTTAAAACCATAATTAGAAATTAAGGACTGTGGGCTAAATACTACGACATTTGATTTTAATTTAATAAATGCATTAGTACAGATATATAATTTATCTGAATGTACAGTTTTGTTTATCTGGAAATAAAGTATAAATGAAATAAATTTTGTAGTAATTTAACTCAATTGGCGTTTTATCCTATCTCTAAATTGCACTGAATCTCGAAAATTATATTTATACCTTACTGTCAAGCATTTCAGAATATCTGCCATATATTTACACCAACTAATCAAAAAATTAATTTCATCATACAAACCCTGCTTGGGCAAAGAAAATATAGAGAAAGAACCCACAATTTACAAATCCTTATCTTATTTAAAAAGAATTTCAGAAAGGATTACAAACTCGAACATAGTAGACTGAAATAAAGTTAACATTGCCCATAAAAATTACTATACACTAAAAAAAAACATTTTCACAAAAACTAAAGACAAGACACCAATTATGGAAACATCTAATGTCATTTATCAAATAACATGCATTGGAGACAAAGAACCATGTGACAAAATGTATATTGGAACTACAAAAAATAAATTAAAAACAAGTAAGGAAAGTCTAAGGTCGGGCGGGGCCGACTATATTATACCCTGCACCACTTTGTAGATCTAAATTTTCGATACCATATCACATCCGCCAAATGTGTTGGGGACTATATATAAAGGTTTGTCCCAAATACATACATTTACACATCACTCGATTTGGACAGAATTTGATAGACTTTTACAAAATCTATAGACTCAAAATTTAAATTGGCTAATGCACTAGGGTTGAACACAATTTTATGAAAAAAAAATATGGGAAACATTTAAATCTGAAGTAATTTGAAGGAAATTTCGCAAAAGTTTATTTATGATTTATATATATATATATATATATTAATATATATATATATATATATATATATATATATATATATATATATATATATATATATATATATATATATATATATATATATAATATATATATATATATATATATATATATATATATATATATATATATATATATATATATATATATATATATATATATATATATATATATATATATATATATATATATATATATATATATATATATATATATATATATATATATATATATATATATATATATATATATATATATATATATATATATTTCGGACGAACAGTCGACTTTTCACCACAGGACATCGAGATGGTTAGGAAAAATAATATTGAAAGGCTGGAACAGAAGCAAGCAAAAGATCTGGAATACCATAACAAAAAAAAAGCAACCAACGAAAGCTTATACCCCTGGACAATTAATTTATGTAAGGAAAAATAAAAGATTAGGGACTAAGCTAAGCAGTCGTTTCGAGGAAGTAAAGGAAGATCACACTACTACAGTCCTGACTGAGACAGGCAGTGTAATCCATAAGATGAAAAACTAAAACCATTATATATATATATATATATATATATATATATATATATATATATAATATATATATATATATATATATATATATATATATATATATATATATATATATATATATATATATATATATATATATATATATATATATATATATATATATCTATATATATATATATATATATATATATATATATATATATATATATATATATATATATATAACGACTTTCTATGTGAACCGACATTTGTACTGGAGGAAGTTATGAGGATACATTTCTTGAATCCTTCCCATGATGGTTTCGGGAGTTTTGGTTCCATTCACGACTGATAGATTCAGGTACCTCTTAAGTAAGAATACATTTATAGGACACTCTACGCTCGGTATGAGGTTCTCGGGTGAACTCTCTCCGCTGTGCTGCGTAGGCGTTAATGAATTAACGTGGTTAACCGATGTCATTCTTGATAATGCGTCCGCCACTACATTTTGCTTTCCGGGTTTGTATCTCAGTTCGTAATTATATTCCTCAAGGATACATTTCCACCTTTTCATTTTCGAGTTTGTGTTCTTGTTGCTCAGAGCGTATGTCAGGGGTTGGTGATCGGTGTAAATGATCACTTTCTTTGTACCATAGAGGTAATTTCTCAAGGATGTTAGGGCCCATATAATCGCTAGCATCTCCCTTTCATTAGCGGCGTAATTTTCTTCCGCCTTTCCTAAGGTTCTCGAGATGAAAGCGATTAGCTTTCCTTTTTGGCTCAACATTGCGCCTAGTGCCACATTTGAGGCATCCGTGGTTAACCCAAATTCCTCGTCGAAATTAGGATAGGATAGCAAAACGTCATGGGAAATTAAAGCATTTCTAAGCTCGTTGAAAGCTTTTATGGCTTTAGTTCCCAAAGTTACAGGTATTTGACCGGATGAATTTTTCGATATTCTTCCCTCCTCCTCTCTCAGTAGTTCGGTTAGGGGTTTAGCAATGTCAGCGTAACCTCTCACGAATCGTCTGTAATAGCCTGACAATCCGAGAAAAGAACGTAACTGCTTGAGTGTCTTAGGTATTGGGAAGTTTAGAATTGTCTCAACTTTCTTGGGGTTGGTTTTAATACCATCCTTCGAAACCACGAATCCTAAGAATTCCACCTCACTCTTAAAGAATGAGCATTTATCAAACTGAATCTTCATATTAGCTGATTCTAGTATCCCAAATACTTCGTCGATGTGCTTAATGTGTGATTCTTTATCTTTGCTGAAGATAATGATATCATCAACGTACACGAAGCACATTTTACCTATTAGATTCCTAAGTGTATCGTCCAGAGTGCGCTGAAATATCGCCGGAGCGTTTTTCAAGCCGAAGGGAAGTCTGTTAAATTCATATTTCCCATTATTAATCGAGAAGGCTGTTTTCTCTTTGTCCTCTTCTCTGAGTGGAATTTGGTGAAATCCACTGTTTAGATCTATGACGGCAAAGAATTTATTCCCACCTAAGTTAGATATGACTTCCGTAACTTTAGGAATGGGGTACTTGTCTGGGATTGTAACAGAGTTTATTTTCCGAAAATCAACTACAAGTCTATATTTCTTTTTACCAGAGCTATCCTCTTTCTTCGGCACGACCCATATTGGGGAATTATATGGAGATCTCGAGGGCGTGATTATGCCATCTCGTAAGAGTCGATCGATCTCTGTTTCAACTACTTCCTTTAGTGCCATTGGGTGAGGATAACTTTTGGCATAAATAGGAGATTCGTTAGTGGTCTTAATTTCTCCCACTACAACACTGGTGTAAGTCAATTGTTCGACCGGGTCAGAGAAAAGACTAGGATATTTTTCGGCCATACTTTGAACAGATTTCTTTTGCGTTTCTGATAAGTGATCCACACATAGTTGCAGTTTGTTCACATTTTGCGAGATCCGCTGTTTCACAGAGATTTTCTTGCCGCTTCTTATAGTAAAGAAGTTCTCTGCTGTGTGAATGACCACTGACAGTTCCTTCATGCTATCATTTCCTAGTATTCCATCAAATGATTTCAAGCCAGGTAACAAAAAGAATTTGATAGGCGCTTCGCTGCCTCCGAATAAATCAATAAAGGTATGCTGTGAAATATTCACTTTTCCTCCTACAGAATCTACTTTAAATGATTCGACATTTTGTCTCGGATTTTTTATAAGTCCAGCTTTTATATAATTTTTACTACTTCCTGTGTCCAGTAAGAATACAAGTATTTTTCCGTTCCTCAGTTTGGCCTGGAAGTAAGGCAATGAGGAACACCCTAATCTAAAAAATGAACGTCTAAATAATCTGTTGGGATGTCATCTGGTCCATTGTTTTCATTGTCGTAGTCATTTGTCACCGTCGTTTCGTTGTACTGTTCAAAGTACCCGTTGACATCTTCTGATAACTCATATGAGCCTCCGTTTTCTACGACATTGGTACAGTATTCATCTCCAGGATCTTCAACGTTTACGTGAAAATTACGTCGAACTTTATTTACAGGAGCTTGAATGGTTGACTGTGCAGGTCTCTTGTAAATTTGTTGCGGTCTCATCTGTATGGATGTATCGACATCCATGGGTTCCGGTCGTCTTTGGTTACTATTAAAATTATTTCCTGAAAAATTGTTTTGTCTTTGGAATTGTTGTCTTGGGAAAAAATGATGTTGTGAATTAGTGGGTTGACTAAAAGGAATTCCCTGTGGTCTCCTATAATTATTAGTATTATTTGGTTGAATTGCCGGTGGTGTTCGATACCGATTCACAGAAATGTTAGCCAGTTCAGGGTAAAATCTTGGTTTATTCCCGGTAGACATGACTATTTTTACATCATCTCTGCGTGTTCCCTTATGGGCATATTCTGCACAAGTGCAGAGCTTGCGGTAATGAAGTTGGTTCCTTTACACTGAGGAGTTTAGGGAGGTCACCATTAAGACCTCCTATGAATGTATCAAGAGCCTTTTCGCGATAAGTATCGGTCATTGCTCTGAGACTGTTATCCTCTAATTCTAGACATATCTTATCTAGGATAAGGGATAACATTTGATAAACTTCCTGATAAAATTCGGTAACGCTCTTATGTCCCTGACACAGGACATTCATTTGATATTCGAGGGTACCTATGTCTCTCCTGTCCGAATAGTGGACCATAAGGCATTTACGAATTCGACCCCAATCAAGAGGAGTTCGATATGACTCTAGAGCCGTATCTGCCTCGCCAATGATTTTGGTGCGAATTGTATGTGGGATCGCATAGTACCTGCCTGTTCCTTTTAGGGATGAATAGAGCTCCAGGACTCCTTCTACGGATTTCCTCCAGGAGCAGAATTCTCCTGGTTTCCCTGAAAATTCTCTAATAGACTTGACAATGTCGGGCACTTTATCTAATTCTTCCAACTTTGCAGGAGTACGACCTATTGGTATGTCAGAGTCACTTTCCGTAACAGTACTTTGTCCGGAAATCATACTCCCGACTATTTTTACAATTTCCTCCCGTTGGCTCCTACTGAACCCTGCGTTACTACCTACTGAGATATTACTCAGTTTATTAGTTATCTCTTCTACTGTTTCATTCATGTTTAATATATATATATTTTTTTTGCTTTAAAAACACTAAGGATGGATTTTGCAATTTCAAATTTATTATTCAATTTTGTTTCTTAATTTAGGAAAATATAAAATAATATCTCTTATTTTTCTTTAGATACGAGTTAATGGTTATGATTTCTGATCTGAACCGATTTCAATAAAATTTGGCACTCTTGACTACACTACTAATTGTACTCCTAGTGCACAAGAAGAACAATTAGTACTATAGCCAAATTTTATTGAAATCGGTTCAGATTTTGATATAGCTCCCATATATATCTTTCGCCCGATATGGACTAATACGGTCCCAGAAGTCAGAGTTTTACCCCAATTTGGTTGAAATTTTGCACTAGGAGTACAATTAGTAGTGTAGTCAAGAGTGCCAAATTTTATTGAAATCGGTTCAGATCAGACTCCCTGTGCAAAATTTCAACTAAATCGGAGCAAACAATTGGCCTCTGTGGTCATATGAGTGTAAATCGGGCGAAAGATATATATTGGAGATATATCTAAATCTGAACCGATTTCAACCAAATGTGGCGCGCATAGCTACAATGCTAATTCTACTCCCTGTGCAAAATTTCAACTAAATCTGAGCAAAAATTTGGCCTCTGTGGTCATATGAGTGTAAATCGGGCGAAAGCTATATATGGGAGCTATATCTAAATCTGAACCGATTTCAGCCAAACTTGGCACGCATAGCTACAATGCTAATTATACTCCCTGTGCAAAATTTCAATTAAATCGGAGTAAAAGATTGGCCACTGTGGTCATATGAGTGTAAATCGGACGAACGATTATATGGGAGCTATATCTAAGTTTGAACCGATTTGGATGATATTTTCCAGAATTTGTTGATACCACACAAGGTTACCTTGTGCTAAATTAGAGTAAGATCGGGTATTAAATAAGGCTATTATGATAAGAAATAAAGTTATAAGGAGCAAATTTTTGAAAATCGGGCGCTACATATAAATGGGAGCTATATCTAAGTCTGAACCGATTTCGATGAAATTTGGCACACCTAAAGGGTGGTAAATTGGATTACTTTGTGGCGAATTTGACGACGATTGGTTAGTAAATGAACGCAATCCGACCCCATTTATCGAAATCAGGCGATACATATATATGGGATCTATACATAAATTTCATCCGACTTTTTTCCAAATTCAATAGCGTTCGTCCCTGTACCAAACAAACGCCACATACCAAATTTCATCAAAATCGGTTAATAATTGCGACCGGAATCCTGCGAACAAAAATTCCAGGACGAACGGATACCAAGCGCTAGATCGACTTAGGAGGTGATTCTGAGTCAATCGGTATATACTTTATCGGGTCTAAAATCAATATTTCTGGTAGGCACATTTTTTTGGCAGATCAAAGTTATTATACCTTGACCACTATGTGGTTTAGGGTATAATTATGATCATAGTCAATTATTTATCGAGTTCGAGAATCGACGACTAACAGGCAGAATCACCTTATATCATATTGTGGTAAGTATTTTTGTTATTCAATTATGATTAAATCTTGATTTGAAAAGTATTGACTCGTTTGTATATTGCCAACGACATATGACTGGGTTTGACATATTGGGTTTTGATGTTTCCACACAATTTTGAAGGGAGAATAGAAGAATCTTCGAGACTACTTTCAAATTCTACAAGTTCGAGGTAATTGGATTGATACGATTTCTACTTACAAAGTTTCCAAAATCTGCGTGAAACTACTTTATGTTCGCTGTAATTTTTGGATATAGGACGCGTTTTTATAGTAAATGACGGTAATTAAAAAACTCAAATTTTCATTAATCCACATTCATTTGTTTTCATACCTATATTCATTCACGCTATTTAAATCCATGATAATTTATCGCGCTATTTTCTGTGTCAAGTGAAACAATTTTAAGTGAAGATATTAAGTCTCTTAAGATAGGCCATTATTTAACAATACATGCGTCGCATGGTGACAATTTAAGATTTTTGCCTGAATTGCTTTGGATTGAGATTGATTCTCTTGATAATTTTTCCTAGCTTCACGAAATTTATTTTTAGAAAACCAATTTGTTGTTGCATAACTATGTAACAAAACGAAATAAAAATAAGATGAAGGGACTTGTAGGTTATATGAAAAGATGATGTACAGTGGGAGAAAGAGATGATTCAATTTGTAAGAGGAAATTTCCCAAATGTGTTCTCCATAAGGAGTTAGCATAAAGGGCCCAAAATTGAGTTATCTCTCCCAGCCAGATCTATACTAAAGGCTGTGGAAAGGTTCATTCGCCCGAACCGAAACATGTACAGTCTAGGCGTGTATAGATTTGTATCTGGCATTTTCTTTTCAATGGCTCTATTAACCATGTTCCTTAATTTATATCTGTCCATAAAGCTCGAATAATAATTGTTTAATTAGATATAATGCATTTGGACGTCAATTGCCTCTTTCGGTATCAGGCTAACTTGAAATATAATAAGCAACGATGAGCCTGTCGTAAAACTAGGAAAAACACGACTAATGTACGCGTTAGAATTGTTGTTGTATCCTGGAAACCAGTTTCTGTAAGTTGTCACATGTGCTTGTAGTTGACTATAGAAACAATAAGCATTGTTCGACTGTTCACCACTTAGGTGAATTCTAACAAATTGGCTTTCTAAAAATAAATTTCGAGTTGTTGCATTACTATGTAACAAAACGAAATAAAAATAAGAACAAGGGACTTGTAAGTTATATGAAAAGATGATGTACAGTGGGAGAAAAAGATGATTCAATTTGTAAGAGGAAATTTCCCAAATGTTTTCTCCATAAGGAGTTAGCATAAAGGGCCCAAAATTGAGTTATCTCTCCCAGCCAGATCTATACTAAAGGCTGTGGAAAGGTTCATTCGCCCGAACCGAAACATGTACAGTCTAGGCGTGGCATTTTCTTTTCAATGGCTCTATTAACCATGTTCCTTAATCTATATCTGTCCATAAAGCTCGAATAATAATTGTATAATTAGATATAATGCATTTGGACGTCAATTGCCTGTTTTGGTATCAGGCTAACATGAAATAAAGGGTGATTCTTTTGAGGTTAGGATTTTCATGCGTTAGTATTTGACAGATCACGTGGGATTTCAGACATGGTGTCAAAGAGAAAGATGCTCTGTATGCTTTGACATTTCATCATGAATAGACTTACTAACGAGCTACAACGTCGAATTTTCAGTGAATGGGCCCTAGAAAAGTTGGCAGAAAATCCGCTTTTTTATCGACAAATTTTGTTCAGCGATGAGGCTCATTTCTGGTTGAATGGCTACGTAAATAAGCAAAATTGCCGCATTTGGAGTGAAGAGCAACCAGAAGCCGTTCAAGAACTGCCCATGCATCCCGAAAAATGCACTGTTTGGTGTGGTTTGTACGCTGGTGGAATCATTGGACCGTATTTTTTCAAAGATGCTGTTGGACGCAACGTTACGGTGAATGGCGATCGCTATCGTTCGATGCTAACAAACTTTTTGTTGCCAAAAATGGAAGAACTGAACTTGGTTGACATGTGGTTTCAACAAGATGGCGCTACATGCCACACAGCTCGCGATTCTATGGCCATTTTGAGGGAAAACTTCGGAGAACAATTCATCTCGAGAAATGGACCGGTAAGTTGGCCACCAAGATCATGCGATTTGACGCCTTTAGACTATTTTTTGTGGGGCTACGTCAAGTCTAAAGTCTACAGAAATAAGCCAGCAACTATTCCAGCTTTGGAAGACAACATTTCCGAAGAAATTCGGGCTATTCCGGCCGATATGCTCGAAAAAGTTGCCCAAAATTGGACTTTCCGAATGGACCACCTAAGACGCAGCCGCGGTCAACATTTAAATGAAATTATCTTCAAAAAGTAAATGTCATGAACCAATCTAACGTTTCAAATAAAGAACCGATGAGATTTTGCAAATTTTATGCGTTTTTTTTTTAAAAAAAGTTATCAAGCTCTTAACAAATCACCCTTTATAATAAGCAACGATGAGCCCGTCGTAAAACTAGGAAAAACACGACTAATGTACGCGTTAGAGTTGTTGTTGTATCCTGGAAACCAGTTTCTGTAAGTTGTCACATGTGGTTGTAGTTGACTGTAGAAACAATAAACATTGTTCGACTGTTCACCACTTAGGTGAATTCTAACAAATTGGCTTTCTAAAAATAAATTTCGTGTTGTTGCATTACTATGTAACAGAACGAAATAAAAATAAGATTAAGGGACTTGTAAGTTATATGAAAAGATGATGTACAGTGGGAGAAAAAGATGATTCAATTTGTAAGAGGAAATTTCCCAAATGTTTTCTCCATAAGGAGTTAGCATAAAGGGCCCAAAATTGAGTTATCTCTCCCAGCCAGATCTATACTAAGCTGTGGAAAGGTTCATTCGCCCGAACCGAAACATGTACAGTCTAGGCGTGTATAGATTTGTATCTGGCATTTTCTTTTCAATGGCTCTATTAACCATGTTCCTTAATCTATATCTGTCCATAAAGCTCGAATAATAATTGTATTAGATATAATGCATTTGGACGTCAATATCTGTTTCGGTATCAGGCTAACATGAAATATAATATATCAAATATTATATCATATATTATTATTGTTTTGATTTCAGCTTAAAGCGCCCTAGACTGCAAGATAGTTGGATGGTCGCATCATATACAGTGGGGAGCAAAACCGAGTACATGGTTTCACTTTTTGCAATATTTAATAAATAGAAAATGTAAGGCCCACAGAGATTGTGTCGTTGATGATTGGAAATAAGTTAAATGGTCAGATGAAACTAAAATAAACCGTTTTTAATCTGATACAATAGAACATTGCTGGTAACGACCTCCGAACATTACTGGTAATGACGAAGTCTCCAAAAACACCACATCACACAAACCGTAAAACAAAAGTGGGAAGCTTCATGTTAGTTAGGTTAGTGAATCATGAAAAAAGGAGACTACCTTGACATTGTGCAATAAAATTTGCCTGAGTTTGTGGAGGTTTTCGCCCACCTTGAGGATCAAGTTGTTTTTCAAAAAGACGGCAAATCCAAGCATACTTACAAAATAGTAAGGAACTGGTTCTCGGAGCACAGTTTTCAAATGCTGATAAGACTACCTCAAAGCCCCGATTTCAATCCCATTGTTCTCTGGTTAAAAGCTGCTTGAGATTACACCAAAGAGCACCATCTAGAGCCAAGTTCAGCACAAATAGTCGGATATTCCAAAAGAAATAATAAACAACTTAGTAGAAGTATGTCAAGACGAGTTAAAACCATAATTAGAAATTAAGGACTGTGGGCTAAATACTACGACATTTGATTTTAATTTAATAAATGCATTAGTATAGATATATAATTTATCTGAATGTACAGTTTTGTTTATCTGGAAATAAATTATAAATGAAATAAATTTTGTAGTAATTTAACTCAATTGGTGTTTTATCCTATCTCTAAATTGCACTGAATCCCGAACATTATATTTATACCTTACTGTCAAGCATTTCAGAATATCTGCAATATATTTACACAAACTAATCAAAGAATTAATTTCATCATACAAACCCTGCTTGGACAAAGAAAATATAGAGAAAGAACCCACAATTTACAGATCCTTATCTTATGTAAAAAGAATTTCAGAAAGGATTACAAACTCGAACATAGTATACTGATATAAAGTTAACATTGCCTATAAAAATTACTATACACTAAAAAACATTTTCACAAAAACTAAAGACAAGACACCAATTATGGAAACATCTAATGTCATTTATCAAATAACATGCATTGGAGACAAAGAACCATGTGAGCAAATGAATATTGGAACTACAAAAAATAAATTAAAAACAAGACTGTCGGGACACAAATCAGACATAAAACTTCGCAATAGTAACAAACTCCAAAAAATAGCACTTGCAACACACTGTGCGACAACGAAACATCACCCGAATTTTGACGATGTGAGAGTATTGGAGAGAGAGCAGCAACAGCAAACGATTAACATTAGAAATGCTGTACATTAACAATGTACCCACAGAGAAGAGAATGAACTACAAATCAGACACAGATAACATTGCTCACATATACAGACACATCATAAATAAGACAAGTAGATATACAAGTACTCAGCATCGGAGAAAGCAAGAGGGAAATCAGTGGAATAAAAGTAACAGACGAACATAGTGATACTACTCTAGTTTTAAGATTAATGTGTTGTTGTTGTTTTTCCACTTGAATGTTTTGTATACGTAAGTGTATAATGAAATTCTTTTTGTATTTCCTATTCTCCTGATACTTGTTGATATACATTTGTTAAAATCTTTGATTATTTAAGAAAACATTTTGTAAACTAAAATCAATAGTTTTTATTAGCATAAACCACTATGATTATTTGTAATTTGAAAAACAATTTTTTGATAAATAATTTACATGTCATGATTAAAATTATCAAATCATTTTTATTGTAGATCTACTCCTGATGAAGCAATTCAATGTAATTGCGAAATATTGAAGAATAAAGAAACCAATACATACAAAAAACGATAATTATTTTCTATAGTCCAAGACTTGTATCATTGTGTAATTATGGAGATCAAAGTCGTAAGAAAATATATATGTTAGGTTCTTATTCAATTTCTTATTAAATTTTTGTGTATTAATGCTCCGTATCCGTATAAAAAACTCTTGTATTGTTTTTCTTTTTTTTTGTTTTTTCGGCGATCGAGTGAAAGGAATGATTACATTTACTAGAAGTTCCTCAAAAGATTCGTAAATCTTTTTCGCATCAAGACACCTCCGCACCTCATAACCTCTGTTACGGTCGAGGTTAATTATTTTTCCTTGATAGTCCGGTAAGGGCATCTGTTTAGGAATTAGCTTGTTAGAGTGTCGTTCATACTTGATCTTGATAATCTTGATAGATCTTACTGTGTTTAACTATTGTGGCCTGCATTTGTAGGACAAGCTGAATCTTATTCTTCTTCGCATTTCGTGCTCATTAAGGATTCCCACCTGTTTTTCAATATCTGATGGAATGCTTCTAACGACTGCAATATATTTTTTTCTATTTCAGAACATTTCTTGGATAAACAGTTTCCTCAAATGTCGTCGTCCGTTTTAATTGCAATTGTCACAGTTAGTTTTTCGGTTGAGTCTAAAAAAGTCTAGGGTACTTTTCGCAAATTATTTGTAACTTATTCTTTTGGTTAACTGCCAAAGTATCCGTTCTAATATCTATATTATTTGCAGATTGATACAATTACTGTCTTCTTGGGATTTTTAGTAATAAGCATAAACATTTTCGGTGTCTGTTTGAGTTTATCATTGTTGAGAGTATACATTGTTTGAGTTTAGCATTGCCTACAAAGAAAACTATTTTCAATTAAAAAGTTGAAGATGAAAACGTAATCAATTAAAAAATTAACAAAATGCATTTATCATAGTGATGTGCATTCGAGACTGTTTGTTGTACGAAGTACACATACATGTACATGTAATGATATCATGGCTTATTTATTATCAGTGTTTTTAATATGGTGTTTGGAAAGTTAAAAATGCTGTCCAAAATGGTTGGTCGGATTTGCACATCCTCATCACTTCCCTTTATTGGACGATATACTCATTTCAATTATTACACTATATTGGTAAAGTGTTCTTTTATTTCAGGGAACTAGCTTTAAAAAATCCAACATGTTCAAAAAAGAAATGTAGTAGAAGCATTTTCACTTTTCATGTGCACCACTCCAGTATAGTGCCGTCGGCAATTGATTTACTAGAGATTTTAATGCCATGATCCGCATCTAAAGAAAAATCCAACTATAATGAATAAGAAAGTACACTCTAAAAAGGAATTCGATATTAGCCAAAGATGCGGCTTAGCGACTAATCTGGGTATAAATCTAAGATCCATAAAACTAAGATTAGGATACATATTAATAAAGCTATTCACATACAAACAAATTCCAGTCTAAAATCCAAATTAAAACAGATACTTTAGAGTAAAAACTGTTTTCTTAAAGGGTGATACGGTCAAAATTTGGTCAAGGGAAAACGCGTGTAAATCGGTGAAATCGTTTATTTAAAAAATCAAATTAAATTTCTTTTTCAAGTTCAATTAGTATAAAATTCAGGAAAAATATTCAGTTAGGCTTTCGCTTTTCCAAATCCGAATTGCCGGGCCTCACGCTTGATACCTGCCATCAGATTTTGTACAGCCACCTTGTCCACCTTCTTCGCCGCAGAAAGCCAGTTTGCCTTAAACTGCTGCTCGTCCTTAGCAGTTTTTTCTGTCTTCTTTAGGTTCCGCTTGACAATAGCCCAGTATTTCTCAATTGGGCGGAGCTCTGGCGTGTTGGGAGGGTTCTTGTCCTTGGGAAGCACCTGCAAGTTGTTGGCGGCGTACCACTCCATGGCCTTTTTACCGTAATGGCAAGATGCCAAATCCGGCCAAAACAGTACGGAACAACCGTGTTTCTTCAGGTAAATTTCTTGTTTGACAGTCCCGGAAGCTATGAAAATGCTGCTTTTCAAGCCACAGGTACAGATGGCTTGCCAAACCAGATATTTCTTTGCGAACTTTGACAGTTTTATGTGCTTGAAAATATCCGCTACCTTACCCCTTCCTTTTGCCGTATAAAACTCCTGTCCCGGAAGCTGCTTGTAGTCGGCTTTGACGTAGGTTTCGTCGTCCATTACCACGCAGTAAAACTTCGTCAGCATCGTCGTGTACAGCCTCCGGGATCGCGCTTTGGCCGTCGTATTTTGTTTATCATCGCGATTTGGAGTCACTACCTTCTTGTAAGTCGATAGTCCGGCTCGTTTTTTGGCTCGGTGCACAGTTGTAGACGATACACCCAGCTTATTTGCGGCATCTCGGAGAGAGAGGTTAGGGTTTCGCTTGAAACTACCGGCAACTCTCTTTGCCGTCTCAGCGGCTTTCGATTTCCCCCCGATCCAGACTTCCTGGCTGTCGACAAACGTTCCCCAAACACTTTAATTACATTTGTAACGGTTGACTTGGCAACTTTTAGCGATTTTGCCAGCTTTGCGTGCGAGTAGCTCGGATTTTCGCGATGCGCGAGCAAAATTTTGATACGCTGCTCTTCTTGCTTGGACGGCATTTTGACAACTGAAGAGTGAATTGCAAAATCAAAATAGGAGCAACATTCTACACACACACCTTCAAAATGAGGGGTGTTCAGGTTTTTTAAATGTAAAATTGAAAGAAATACGTCAAGTTTATATTGACCAAATTTTGACCGTATCACCCTTTAATTATGAAAAGATTTTAAACCAAAGATGCAAAATCCTCAAAATCAATCTTAGCCTCTATTTGATTCTATATTTCAGTTAACTTAAGGACGACTTTTTTGAATCAAAAATCTATTTCTTTACTTTAAGGAAAATTTGCCTTCGTTCCGATACATACGACTTTAACTGAGGGACGCAAATTTTTTATTAAATTTTAATAAATTTGTTGAACCAATGATTATAAACTTTCTTTTAATAAAAATTTCATTCGTTTCGTCATTCAACCTTCGAATGGAACGGACATGTTTTTTAATAGCGGACTAACTCATTGTAATAAGTACCTAATACGAACTTCAAGTGTGGTGGCATATTAAGCCACCATGCAGCGAAATTCAAAGTCATCCATTGGGTTGCTAACTTCAGGGCCCAGTGGACGGGTATCGACTGGAGTTATAAATTTGGACAATGACCAAGATTTAGGCCCAATTAGTCGACCTGCAGACGTGTCGACAGATGGCCACATTTTGACAAGTCGAAACTTTTCTAAGGTAACGACATCAAAAGGAGCTAATCCCTCACGAAAGAGATTCAAGGAACGCAGAAATGCTTTGTTTATCATAAAGAAATAAGGATCAGTCAACACAAGCACGTTGTCGGCTAAACAAAACGAATCCTTAAAATGGAAGGTATGGTTCCAAAGCAAAACTGGGGGGGAAATGGAGAACGCTTTGTCTGGCGTCTACTCACAGTTGTTGGAAAAGTTTCCCGGCCCAGATCCTCGACACCAAGAGGCTGGTTGGCATCAAGGACGATTTAAGCTAGTCGCATTTGAGGACCAGAGGTCTACAGAATGTTTTAAAGCTGCTCTGATACTAATTGGTGAAGTTTGGGAAGGAGCTGCTCTAGAGTTAGTCGAGAAGACATACCGGCTAGACCTAGAGCACATGCGTGGATACCTGCAAACCCTTCTGACCCTGAATCTATTTTAAATAGACTGAAACAATGCAATCCAGATCTTCCAACAGCTGATTGGAAGGTTGGCCGTTTGGATGAAGTGGATGGACCAAGACGGCATGCAGTGTTTATATTGAACACTCAGTCTTTGCCACATCTAGCAAAGTCCCAGGGCCGTGTATGTTATGGCTTTCATTATATCCAAATGAAGGTGTATAAAAACGATCAGCTAAAGGATTCAGAAATGGACAAGCCTCTGTCTGAATCAGAAGTAAGCGGATCCTCTTGCGAAGTCGAGGGAGATACCAAAGATGCAGCCATGGATAGACACCGTATGCGAGAGGAGGTTCTACAGCCTCAAAACTCACCAAAGTTGAACCTATGGTTATTGCGAGAGTCACCGAGATCTCTGAAGAAGACATTCTTGATGACTCGATTGAAACGGCTGATGTGACGGTTGTTGAAAATCTCGATGGTCCTACGGATTCTCCAGATAAATCTTCACTATTGTAAGGCTGCATGTGCTGCCTTAAAAGTTCTCCTGATGAAAGGAGACATAGACATAGTTCTTATTCAAGAACCATAAATGTTTATAGAAACAAAATATGTGAATTAAGTACTCCGGGGTTCAAACTATTGCAGTATATTGGTAATGATGTAAATCGAGCCAGTATAATTGCTAAAAACGAGCTCAACTTGTTGCAATGTGCAATACTGACACTGTCGTTGCCAGTTTAGAATTAGCCAAATGCAAATATTGGGTATCTTCGGTCTACATGGGACATGATAGGGAGATGCCTCCATGTGCCGTTAACACATTAGTTGAGGAGTCATTGGAAACAAAGACAAAACTCATTATGGGATGCGATGCAAATGCACATCATAGCATATGGGGAAGTGGTGACATTAATACAAGAGAAGTCACTCCTAGAGTTTATTTTGCGTACTAATTTAGTAGTTTGCAATAAGGGAGATGCCCCAATCTTAGTCACTAAAAACAGGCAAGAGGTTTTGGACGTCACCTTGGCCTCGCAAGAACTGAATGAAATGATATCTGATTTGCAGGTTTTATCTTCTCAGAACATCGCTACATCAGTTTCAAATTAGATGTTCATACCACCAAGACCATATTTCCGCCAAATGTTAGGAAAGCTGATTGGAATAGGTATAGGGAATCGTTCAATATGATGATACCGGAAACATCAGAGACAAAGATGAGCACTGTGCAAGATATCGAACACGCAGTGGAGAGCATTACTAAGGCCTTCAACATCGCACTGAAAGCTGCATGCTCTAGGCTAGGTTAGGTGGCAGCCCGATGTATCAGGCTCACTTAGACTATTCAGTCCCTTGTGATACCACATTGGTGAACTTCTCTCGTATCACTGAGTGCTGCCCGATTCCATGTTAAGCTCAATGACAAGGGACCTCCTTTTTATAGCCGAGTCCGAATGGCGTTCCACATTGCAGTGAAACCACTTAGAGAAGCTCTGAAACCCTCAGAAATGTCACCAGCATAACTGAGGTGGGATAATCCACCGCTGAAAAAACTTTTTTGGTGTTCGGTCGAAGCAGGAATCGAACCCACGACCTTGTGTATGCAAGGCGGGCATGCTAACCATTGCACCACGGTGGCTCCATGCCCTAGATGGAAGCCAAGGGGAAAAAATCGTGGTCTACGGAGTTAAGTAATATGAGGAAATCCTGCAGGAAGGGAAACAAAAGTCGTTTTCATACCTAAAGCGGGAAAAGCCTCTCACTCGAGGGCGAAGGATTTCCGACTTATCAGCTTATCCTCATTCCTACTTAAGACTCTGGAGAGGATGATATATATTTATCTTAAAACTAACGTCGATTCAAGGTTGCTCTCTAAACAACAGCATGCATACTCGACGGACAGGTCTACTGAGACCGCATTACATGATCTGGTCAGCTTTATTGAAAGCTCACTATCTGTCAAAGAATACACAATCGTGGCGTTTCTAGACATCGAAGGGGCGTTCAATAATGTTCAACCGAACTCGATATTAAAGGGACTGACAACTTTGAATGTTGATCCATGTATACTTAGGCTGCTAGGCGAACTGCTAATGAGGAGACGTATTTCGGCCTTACTAGGACAATCAAACATACAAAGGTATGTGAACAAAGGCACTCCCCAAGGAGGAGTTCTATCACCTCTTCTTTGGGATGTTGCTATAAACAACCTTCTGGTTTCCCTAGAAAAAGAAAGGATAAAAGGTGTGGCATACGCAGATGATGTGGCGCTAGCAGTCCGGGGGAAAATTCCCATCCACAATCAAAGATATAATACAGGGAGCCCTCCAGATGACTGAGAAATGGGCGAAAGAGAATGGTCTTCGAGTAAATTGTGCAAAGACAGAATTAGTCATGTACTGCAAAGATCGCAAAACTCCTACGGTTAATCCCATTTCTTTAGAGGGTATTGAAATTCCCTTTGGTGAGTGTGCAAAATACCTGAACTTTATATATAAGAAAGGGCAAGGAAAGCAACGGTAGCTTTGTACTCGTGCAACAAGGCAATAGGAAAAAAGTGGGGACTAAAACCAAAAATTGTGCATTGGCTATCACGGCAGTGGTTAGACCTATAATGCTATATGGTGTTGTAGTCTGGTGGCCGGCACTTCTCCAGCCGACAAGTTTAGACAATGTTCAGCGTATGGCGTGTTTGTATATCTCAGGCGCATTCAGCAAGACAGGAACAAATTCCCTTAATGTCATGCTGCACCTATTGCCTTTAGACATTTTGGCCAAACAGTCAGCTGCAACAACGGCTGTGCGGTTGCGCGAGCTATCGCAGTGGTCGTAAAAAGTTACGGTCACAGTTCCGTCCTCAAAATAATACCAGATGTGCCTAACGTAGTGGATTATACTTTGGCGAGACCACTTTTAGACAAAAAGTTTGAGACTCTAATCCCCAACAGTGAGGCGTGGTGCACACAGACCCCGTGGAATAAAGAATATATAGATTTCTACACTGATGGCTCCAAATTGGATGGACAAGTGGGTTTCGGAGTATATTCTAAAGATCAGGAACTTCGAATAGCGAAAAGATTACCTAATCACTGTAGTGTTTTTCAGTATGAAATATTAGCAATAAGATAGGTGGCGAATTGGTTGAGAAGGAATGTTCCAAAAAACGTTGGCATTAATTTATACACGCAAAGAAAAAAAAACGTTTGGAAAACGTGTACCGAAAACGTTTTTCTTTTGTTAGAGTTTTTTGAATTGCTTCGAAAATTTTGAAATTTTATCACCAAATAAATTCGTTTGTTACAAAATTTTTATTTTTTCAATAAAAAAAGTTATTTTTGAAACAACAACACAGTCCATTTCGTTTATATCAAACACTGTTCTTTTGGGACTTTAGGTCTTTAATAAGACACATTTTACAGTTCAAAATTTAATATAGTACAATGTAATGTTGAACATTTTTTCGGAATCTTCCGAACATATCTGGAATATATGTAAAAAAAAACAAAAGCAAAAAAAAACTTTGGTCGAAGCAGAGATCGAACCCACGACCTTTGGCATGCAAGTCGGACGTAGCATCTACTGCTCCACGGTGCCAAACTAAATGTTTGTTTCTGTTAAATAAACTTTGTTTATTCGGTTCGTGGGCGCCGCAAGCTATGCTATATACATATAACTTATATGGATTATTATCTATTGATGACCATAACAGGTATATAGCTCAGTGGTTAGTGTGTTGACTTACAAAGTGCATGGTCCGCGGTTCGATTCTCCGTCCAGGCGAAAGGTAAAAAAAATTTAAAAATGTATAATATCGTATAATTTCTTCTACATTGTTGGTATTGCAGGAAAAGGTGTTAGGAACTAAAAATCCTTGTGGATGTGAGAAAGATGTGAGGGACAATGCAATTAGCAAGAAAACAATGTTTTTTTTGTTTTTTGAGCTAGTCTTTATGAAATTGTTTTTACATCCTGGAAAAGAATAAACGTTTATCACAAAAAGTATATACTTTTCATCCAAATACACTTCCTTACAGCGAAAAGCAAGTGAGAAACGAACTTTGTTTGTCTAAAATTTGACATTTAATCATCAAACTGTGCACCAATTGTGTTGCGATTCTCTGAAATAGATGTACTCATGTAGCAAGTACATGTGCACTCTGCATATACAAATGGAATTATGCAGAGTTATGCAAATTCACACAACTAAATTCAAACGGCCACGTGTGTAATGCGCTTTACAGACTATCAGTTATTCCGGACGACAGAGCTCGTGACGAACATGTCCCATATATTGTGCACATTATAAGTTAAGTCCGAAGGCATAATCGATACTGCTGCATGTTTATGGGATCGATAACACATTCACCGATAATTTAGTCATCGCCGACAAGTCCTATCGATCCGACACACTGTAAGATTCTTTACAGACACCGACATTCCGTCCGGAATAACTGATAGTCTGTAAAGCGCATAAGGTGTAAAAGAGAGTGGGCATAATAGAATTGCTTTCCATTCGAATAATCTATTCGATTATATGGGAATGTTATTTGAGATTTTTTGGCGTTAATTTATACTTACGTGACATGTGTTTTGACCACGACTCGTTACTTTCGTTGCTATGGAAGCTAGAAGAGTCCACAACTTCAGCTCCTGGCACTTCTGTTATATCCGGCAGAGGATTCTGACTATTCCTGGCCCAATCTGAACAGTCCCAGTGATATTGGCCATAGTTTGAGTAATCAGAAGCCTGTGACGAGCTACACACTTTCGGCAATGTTACATGGATAAGTTTAGCACAATTCGGTTTTATGGATGTCACACACGTCGAAGGCATATTGTAGTCAATAGATTTTCCTGGAAATAGCAAATGAATTGATATGACATCTTCTGCGTTCTATAGGTCCAAAAGTGAAGAAAACCTACATTTAAATAAAATAAATTATTTTTTCTAGTCTTTTTTTCTTCATATAAAAATTTTGCAATTTTATTTATTCATTATTTATTCAGGTTGGCAGTTATAAATTTAATATGTAGTACCAAATGTTTTTATACTGAATGTTCAGTTTCATCCCCGCCCGAGGAATCTTTGTCTTCATCGAGAAAATAGCTTCTAAGTGCGCTAACTAATACAAAAAAGTGTGATCCACAATCGTGAACTGACGGTGACAAAATGAAACGGAAACGTTCACAAAAAAATCAAAACGGAATGTTCACGATTTCATGAACGGGATTCTTTTTTCTTTGGCTATGAAAAGTCTTAAAATAATTGTTAGACATTGTTATGCCAACTTCGCCGTGCTAAGGTGACTTTTAACGCGTATGGTGCAGGTAACACAGGTTCGAGTCACGGTAGCCGAAATCTTTTTTTTTTTAATTTCGTTTAAAAATTCATAACTATTAAGTTTTCAGATCATGAACGTTGGTTGTTATTTTGATAACGCATGGTGTTGTCAGATTGACCCCGTCTGTGCTCAGTTTGACAGCACATCAAATAAAGACTTACTACGATTTTCCGCCATGCTCCAAAATAGTTTGGGATTTTTGAATTTTTAAACAATATATCGTGCTTTTAATCCGGAATTCTTAATCTTTCTTAATTCTTATTGTTCTTATATTGTGATTAAATAATAAATAATAATAAAACGATGTTAAACCCGCTTCATCGAGTCCTTCCAAAATAAAATTTCAATTTTCATTCAGTATGGCAACTGGTCCTAAGAATTTATTTATGTGTCAGGCAGGGCTGTGGAATCGGAGCCGGAGTCGTAGAAATTTTGCTCGACTCCGACTCCGGCTAAACAAAATTTGAAAAACTCTTCATATCTTTGTAACTAAAGAAATATTTCGACAAATTTGATTCCGTTAAGGTTTTTAATCGAACAACGAAAAATGAAGTTCTGGATTTCAGGCCATTCAAAGTGTATTTATATGGGTGAAATTTCACGGTGATATAAAAAGTAGGTTTTACTAGAATATGGGCTTAATTGATCAATTGTATTGTCCATTTTTAACATATCAAAATATAGATTTTTGACCCTGTATATACTCTTGATAAAGGTATAATTTTAAGGCAATATAGCAGTAGAACCTAAAGTTGTGAATTTTTGGCAGGCATGTCGAGTTCGAAAATGGGTTATACCGGACAATTTTGTGATATAGCAGCTGCATATAAACCTAACTTCCGATTTGTTTTGTTTAGAGTTATTTGAGATCCATAAATAAATGCGGAAATTTCCCAGATTTTGAGATAGCTCGACATAATTACTTGAGAAATCTCCTTATCCTTGGAAGCTGTAATTTTAAATTAAACCTCTACCAACGTGCCATCTGAGCCGGTCTTTTGGGAGAAAGTTTGTTTCATCAAAGCCACTTGAAATTCTTTACATTAAATTAATGGTCTCTAATGTCCAAAACTGATAGATGTTTCACCATTTTACTTCTATATAAACACTCGTAACTGTACATATATTGCTGTCATCTGTTGTATGGTAGTGGTTATTTGAAATTGCGCCCGTCCTAATTTTTGGCAGTTTAAATCTGTTTTATATATCCGACACATTACATTTTTTAACATCCAAACTTTCTATCTGATTAGCCTGACATTTTGATTTTTGTGTATCTTTTTGTTAGTGTTTCTATTTTATATAGATCTATTTTTTATAAAATGCCTATATAGACCAATACCACGATTTTACTTCTTAAACTTCTGGAAGCCTAATTATTTTTTGAAATTTTGTGGTTTTATAAATATATATTTCAGAGATTGTTGTTATACCCATATGTTGATGTGGTCTCTATATAGTCTTGTTCCGTATATAATTTATTGGCCTGAAATTAAAATGTAGGGTTCTTTACATCCCTAAAATGCTGAGGTTTGTCGTCGAGTCGTATCAAAATTTAAATTTAGAGTTCTTTTGGACATATATGGCAAAATAGAGTACTTATATCGGTCTATTTTTGGAACACTACACCTTAAAATTACAATTGGAATAAATGAGATTAAGGTACACCACCTGGAGTCGACTCCGGAGTCGGAGTCGAGGCTAATAAGAAATGCTGGAGTCGGATTCGGAGCCGGAGTCGAGCAAAATTGACTCGACTACACAGCCCTGGTGTCAGGACAGTTCGTCACGTTCACTGCACCATCGAGTAGCACATGCAATGTTTGCTTGGAGCGTCCCATTGAAATTAACTTATTGTGCGGATTTACTTTTTAAAATTGGTTAAGACACTTTCGAACATATCTTTAATATAATCGAGTTCGCTGCCTAGCTGACGTGACTGAAATCGTGTGAAACACCTGTAATTAGCAGATTAGCCTTTTCCGTGTAAAAATTGGTGGATCTGATGTTTTTATTCAAATTAATAAACATCTAAGCGATGCTTTAATATAGTAACTTGCAGTGTTGCAAGTTCTCAATAGTAACGACGCTTTTCGGACGAGTTTTGGATATCATATACGACTGTTTTCGACATTGTGGGGATTCTCAGAAATGCAGTCAAATTCAAAAAATGTTGGCAGAGAACTTCCTGGCAATGACCCAGGAGTATTTTGGTATCACAATAGATTTGGAGAAAGGGCAAAAAGTGTCAATATTCTTGTCGCCATGCAAAAAGGAGTCTACCCGATGTGATAACTACGATCAAAAATGCTATTTCTTCTCGATTCCGGCGCAGAGACGTGAAATTTCGTAATAACCGATGTCACATATCCTATATTAATAGAAGATTTCTTTGCTCATTATAATCTTTACGTAAACATTCTATAACGCAAATGTCTGGATAATTCGGCGGGGCTACAAAAAATGTGCTTAATTAGTGTTAGTCAGTCATATATACCCAAGGTTAGGTTAGGTTAGGTGGCAGCCCGATGTATCAGGCTCACTTAGACTATTCAGTCCATTGTGATACCACATTGGTGAACTCCTCTCTTGTCACTGAGTGCTGCCCGATTCCATGTTAAGCTCAATGAAAAGGGACCTCCTTTTTATAGCCGAGTCCGAACGGCGTTCCACATTGAAGTGAAACCACTTAGAGAAGCTCTGAAACCCTCAGAAATGTCACCAACATAACTGAGGTGGGATAATCCACCGCTGAAAAATCTTTTTGGTGTTCGGTTGTAGCAGGAATCGAACCCACGACCTTGTGTATGCAAGGCGGGCATGCTAACCATTGCACCACGGTGGCTCCCAATATATACCCAAACAATTTTGTTTTTCATAATAGCAACTATTCGTTAGTTGACACAGCAAATTATTTGCTTTGCTGAAATAGCAAACAAATATTACTGGATTAGAAAATGTATTTGCTAACAAAAATATTGGAATAGCATACTGCATTAAATGAAATCGCTGACTGTGTTTGTCATGGCAACAATTTTGTCATATATTAAGTAAAATAAAATCAATAATCCTATTATCAGATAGACTGCACAGAAAAAAAATTTCCGTAGTTAAACTAACGCTAAAATTAACTTATTTTTATTGGAAAAAAATTATTTGCTTGTAGTTAAATTTTATTATTTTTATCGAAATTTTTCACAGCTTAATGAAATCTTACTTTTTTTAAGTATGTCTCAAAAATTTTATGAACTGAACGTAGGTATAAAGTTCAATGACCGTACACATAAGTTCAATATGAACTAAAACAAAAGAAGATTTTCGTGCGATTCCCAAAAATAGTAGGAATGAACTACTGTATGGTTAAAATGGTCATGATTAGACGCCAATGATTTTCTTCTTTACTTTAAGTTATTTTTTTCTTCTATGAGATGATGTAACTTCGTGAACTGCAGTTAAAAAGTACAACAGGGCATTAAATTTTCCTGGTTTTAATAACGCTTTGTGGAAATCTCAAAATGTGGAGTAAAATTTAGTTCAATTTTCGTGCGAGGTAGTTCATTCTCCCTAAAAAACAGTTCACTTTTTTTTGGTGTGAATGTCAGCAGAAAATATCAGTATACTACTGAATTTTCAGCAGCATGTCTGATATTCCAAATTTGCTGTTTTAGCAAAACAATCTGCTAAAACAGTAGTTTTTTTGTCTGCTGAGAAATACAACCAGTGTTTGCTATTAACAGCAGTCTTTTTCTATAGGTGTACGAACCTTTCATTTATTAATCCAAATTGTTCATTCAACCACTTGCTTCACGAGTTTAGAGGTAAAAGTTCGATTCCATGTTAAGCTCAATGAAAAGGGACCTCCTTTTTATAGCCGAGTCCGAACGGCGTTCCACATTGAAGTGAAACCACTTAGAGAAGCTCTGAAACCCTCAGAAATGTCACCAACATAACTGAGGTGGGATAATCCACCGCTGAAAAATCTTTTTGGTGTTCGGTTGTAGCAGGAATCGAACCCACGACCTTGTGTATGCAAGGCGGGCATGCTAACCATTGCACCACGGTGGCTCCCAATATATACCCAAACAATTTTGTTTTTCATAATAGCAACTATTCGTTAGTTGACACAGCAAATTATTTGCTTTGCTGAAATAGCAAACAAATATTACTGGATTAGAAAATGTATTTGCTAACAAAAATATTGGAATAGCATACTGCATTAAATGAAATCGCTGACTGTGTTTGTCATGGCAACAATTTTGTCATATATTAAGTGAAATAAAATCAATAGTCCTATTATCAGATAGACTGCACAGAAAAAAAAATTCCGTAGTTAAACTAACGCTAAAATTAACTTATTTTTATTGGAAAAAAATTATTTGCTTGTAGTTAAATTTTATTATTTTTATCGAAATTTTTCACAGCTTAATGAAATCTTACTTTTTTTAAGTATGTCTCAAAAATTTTATGAACTGAACGTAGGTATAAAGTTCAATGACCGTACACATAAGTTCAATATGAACTAAAACAAAAGAAGATTTTCGTGCGATTCCCAAAAATAGTAAGAATGAACTACTGTATGGTTAAAATGGTCATGATTAGGCGCCAATGATTTTCTTCTTTACTTTAAGTTATTTTTTCTTCTATGAGATGATGTAACTTCGTGAACTGCAGTTAACAAGTACAACAGGGCATTAAATTTTCCTGGTTTTAACAACGCTTTGTGGAAATCTCAAAATGTGGAGTAAAATTTAGTTCAATTTTCGTGCGAGGTAGTTCATTCTCCCTATAAAACAGTTCACTTTTTTTTTGGTGTGGATGTCAGCAGAAAATATCAGTATACTACTGAATTTTCAGCAGCGTGTCTGATATTCCAAATTTGCTGTTTTAGCAAAACAATCTGCTAAAACAGTAGTTTTTTTGTCTGCTGAGAAATACAACCAGTGTTTGCTATTAACAGCAGTCTTTTTCTATAGGTGTACGAACCTTTCATTTATTAATCCAAATTGTTCATTCAACCACTTGCTTCACGAGTTTAGAGGTAAAAGTTCACACTAGTTACTAAAGTGAAATCTGCTACTCATAATCGGACACACATACCAGTCAGAAATTACTGATCGTTATAAATATTGAGCGTTGGAAGCTAATGTTGAAACAACGCTAGCCAAACAAATTAATTAACGATTTTTAAAAACACAATGAGTAATGGAGGTATTATTGTTGATATGAATTGATTTAGAATAGGATAATATTCCTTTTTCATATAAATTGAATGTGTACAAATGTGTAAAAAAACAATGAACCCAGCTGGAAGAACAATTTTGGTTAATTTTACAAATGTAGGTAATTGTAGAAAGTTTTAACTAACATAAACTACATGCTGACATCACAAATATAAGTAAATATTTTTCGACTAATTCGAGAATTTTTTTGGACATAATTACTGTTAAAGATAATTTCGTTGTTTGAAGAAAAAAATTGGAGTTTAGAATTGCAAGAATGTTCTTTTGGCTCAGTTGGCGTAAAATATACAAATTTTAAGAAATTCTGAAGTATTTTCTTTGAAATACGTACATTTGTGTATAACTTTTTTTCCTTTTTTTAGTTCATTTAACCAACCTACGCAAAAACAAGTATATACGGCCGTAAGTTCGGCCAGGCGGAATCTTATGTACTCTTCACCATGTATTGCGTAGAAACTTTTACTAAAAACTGTCATCTACAATCGAATTACTTGGGTTGTGGTTATAAAGGGTGATTTGTTAAGAGCTTGATAACTTTTTTTTTTTTAAAAACGCATAAAATTTGCAAAATCTCATCGGTTCTTTATTTGAAACGTTAGATTGGTCCATGACATTTACTTTTTGAAGATAATTTCATTTAAATGTTGACCGCGGCTGCGTCTTAGGTGGTCCATTCGGAAAGTCCAATTTTGGGCAACTTTTTCGAGCATTTCGGCCGGAATAGCCCGAATTTCTTCGGAAATGTTGTCTTCCAAAGCTGGAATAGTTGCTGGCTTATTTCTGTAGACTTTAGACTTGACGTAGCCCCACAAAAAATAGTCTAAAGGCGTCAAATCGCATGATCTTGGTGGCCAACTTACCGGTCCATTTCTTGAGATGAATTGTTCTCCGAAGTTTTCCCTCAAAATGGCCATAGAATCGCGAGCTGTGTGGCATGTAGCGCCATCTTATTGAAACCACATGTCAACCAAGTTCAGTTCTTCCATTTTTGGCAACAAAAAGTTTGTTAGCATCGAACGATAGCGATCGCCATTCACCGTAACGTTGTGTCCAACAGCATCTTTGAAAAAATACGGTCCAATGATTCCACCAGCGTACAAACCACACCAAACAGTGCATTTTTCGGGATGCATGGGCAGTTCTTGAACGGCTTCTGGTTGCTCTTCACTCCAAATGCGGAAATTTTGCTTATTTACGTAGCCACTCAACCAGAAATGAGCCTCATCGCTGAACAAAATTTGTCGATAAAAAAGCGGATTTTCTGCCACTGATTTTGGTAATAAAATTCAATGATTTGCAAGCGTTGCTCGTTAGTAAGTCTATTCATGATGAAATGTCAAAGCATACTGAGCATCTTTCTCTTTGACACCATGTCTGAAATCCCACGTGATCTGTCAAATACTAATGCATGAAAATCCTAACCTCAAAAGAATCACCCTTTATTTACCGATGGAAAGGTATCTTAAAACTTCTTAACATCATCTTCTAAATTGTAAGTTAGTCCATACGTGACATGTAATAGACAAAAAAGCAGATTACATACGTATATACAAAAGCGTAGGAAGGCTTCTGGGGAGTGGGCGTAGACCCACCCAGAAAAAATTTAGGCCCCCCAGAATTTGAAAACCTATTTACGATTTTCCATTGTTTTTACACAGAAAAAATGTCACGAAAATATTTCCAACTACAAAGTTAATTGAAGTTGAAAATTTTTTGGAATAATAAATTAATTGATACAATTAGCATTGGACGGTATGGTTCCAAAGCAAAAATGGGGGGAAGTTGAGAATGCTCTGTCTGTCGTCTACTCACAGGTGCTGGAAAAGTTTCCCGGTCCAGATCCTCGACGCCAAGAGGCTGGTTGGTATCAAGAACGATTTAAGCTAGTCGCATTTGAGGACCAGAGGGCTATAGAATGTTTTAAAGCTGCTCTGATACTAATTGGTGAAGTTTGGGAAGGAGCTGCTCTAGAGTTAGTCGAGATGACATACCGGCTAGACCTAGAGCACATGCGTGGATACCTGCAAACCCTTCTGACCCTGAATCTATTTTAAATAGACTGAAACAATGCAATCCAGATCTTCCAACAGCTGATTGGAAGGTAGGCAGTTTGGAAGAAGTTGATGGACCAAGACGGCATGCAGTGTTTATATTGAACACTCAGTCTTTGCCACATCTAGCAAAGTCCCAGGGCCGTGTATGTTATGGCTTTCATTATATCCAAATGAAGCTATATAAAAACGATCAGCTAAAGGATTCAGAAATGGATAAGCCTCTGTCTGAATCAGAAGTAGGCGGATCCTCTTGCGAAGTCGAGGGAGATACCAAAGTTGAAGACATGGATAGACACCGCATGCGAGAGGTGGTTTCTACAGCCTAAAAAACTCACCAAACCTATGGTTATTGCGAGAGTCACCGAGATCTCTGAAGAGGACATTCTTGATGACTCGAATGAAGCGGCAGATGTGACGATTGTTGAAAATCTCGATGGTCCTACGGATTCTCCAGATAAATCTTCACTATTGTAAGGCTGCATGTGCTGCCTTAAAAGTTTTCCTGATGAAAGGGGACATAGACATAGTTCTTATTCAAGAACCTTAAATGTTTATAGAAACAAAATATGTGAATTAAGTACTCCGGGGTTCAAACTATTGCAGTATACTGGTAATGATGTAAATCGAGCCAGTATAATTGCTAAAAACGAGCTCAACTTGTTTCAATGTGCAAAACTGAAACTGTCGTTGCTAGTTTAGAATTAGCCAAATGCAAATATTGGGTATCTTCGGTCTACATGGGACATGATAGGGAGATGCCTCCATGTGCCGTTAACACACTAGTTGAGGAGTCATTGAAAACAAAGACAAAACTCATTATGGGATGCGATGCAAATGCACATCATAGTATATGGGGAAGTGGTGATACTAATGCAAGGGGAGAGTCGCTAATAGAGTTTATTTTGCGTACTAATCTGGTAGTTTGCAACAAGGGAGATGCCCCAACCTTTGTCACTAAAAACAGGCAAGAGGTTTTGGACATCACCTTGGCCTCGAAGGAACTGAATGAAATGATATCTGAGTGGCAGGTTTTAAGTGAACATAGCTTCTCAGATCATCGCTACATCAGTTTCAAATTTGATGTTCATACCACCAAGACCATATTTCCGCCAAATGTTAGGAAAGCTGACTGGAATAGGTATAGGGAATCGTTCAATATGATGATACAGAGACAATATAACAGAGACAAATATGAGAAATGTGCAAGTTATCGAACACGCAGTGGAGCGTATTACTAAGGCCTTCAACATTTCACTGAAAGCTGCATGCCCTAGAGGGAAGCCAAGGGGGGAAAAATCGACCACCATGGTGGTCTACGGAATTAAGTAATATGAGGAAATCCTGCAGGAAGCTCTTTAACAAGGCAAAGTCCACCAGAGGCCCTGTGAATTGGGACGCTTATAAGAAGAATCTGAGAGGATACAAGCGAGAACTGAGAAAGGCTCAGCATAACTCTTGGAATGATTACTGCAGCAGCATTGAGAATACGTCCGAGGCTTCCAGACTACGGAAGGTGCTAGCATCCACGAACTCCGCTCCAGGTTTCATTAACACATAGGAGGGCAATTGGACAACGTCCAGTGAGGAGACGCTGGAGGTACTATTGGACACACATTTTCCTGTAAATCAGACGGTTGAACCATGTACTGGCGGTGCCACAGTTGCTCAGCGGTCGTTTCCTGTCGAGGAAATTGTATCGGAAACTAGAATAAGACGGGCGCTAAATAGCTTTGGACCATTCAAATCCCCCGACCTGATGGAATTACAAGCAGTAACTGACAAAATTATCCCCTGGTTGTCGACGATATATAAAGAATGTATCAACTTATCATATATCCTAGGAAAGTGGAGGGAAACAAAAGTCGTTTTCATACCTAAAGCGGGAAAAGCCTCTTACTCGAGGGCGAAGGATTTCCGACCAATCAGCTTATCCTCATTCTTACTTAAGACTCTGGAGAAGATGATAGATATTAATCTTAGAACTAGCATCGATTCAAGTTTGTTCTCGAAACGACAACATGCATACTCGAAGGGCAGGTCTACTGAGACCCCATTAAATGAACTAGGCAGCTGTATTGAAAGGTCACTATCTGTCAAAGAATACACAATCGTTGCGTTTCTAGACATCGAAGGGGCGTTCAATAATGTCCATCCGAGCTCGATATTAAATGGACTGACAACTCTGAATGCTGATCCATGTATACTCAGGCTGTTAGACGAACTGCTAATGAAGAGACGTATTTCAGCCACACTAGGACAAGCAAACATACAAAGGTATGTGAACAGAGGCACTCCCCAAGGAGGAGTTCTATCACCTCTTCTTTGGAATGTTGCTATAAATAACCTTCTGGTTACCTTAGAAAAAGAAACGATAAAAGTGGTGGCGTACGCAGATGATGTGGCTCTGGCAGTCAGGGGAAAATTCCCATCCACAATCAGAGATATTATTCAAAGGGCCCTCCGGATGACTGAGAAATGGGCGAAAGACAATGGTCTTGGGGTAAATCCTGCAAAGACAGAATTAGTCACGTACTGCAAAGATCGCAAAACTCCCACGGTTAGGCCTATTTCCTTAGGGGGTATTGGGTATAAAATACCTTGGCGTTAGTTTGGACAGGAAGCTGAACTTTAAGCTTAATATTGAAGAAAGGGCGAGAAAATCAACGGTAGCTTTGTACTCGTGCAAAAAGGCAATAGGAAAAAAGTGGGGACTAAAACCAAAAATTGTGCATTGGCTATACACGGCAGTGGTTAGATCTATAATGCTATATGGTGTTGTAGTCTGGTGGCCAGCACTTCAGAAAGCGACTTGTTTAGATAAAGTTCAGCGTATGGCGTGTTTGTGTATTTCAGGCGCATTCAGCAAGACAGGAACAAATTCCCTTAATGTCATGCTGCACCTATTGCCTTTAGACATTTTGGCCAAACAATCAGCTGCAACAACCAGCGAGCTATCGCTGTGGTCGGAAAAAAGTTACGGTCACAGTTCGGTCCTCAAAATAATGCCAGATGTGCCTAACGTAGTGGATTACACTTTGGCGAGTCCACTTTTCGACAAAAAGTTTGAGACTTCAATCCCCAACAGTGAGGCGTGGTGCACACAGACCCCGGGGAATAAAGAATATATAGATTTCTTCACTGATGGCTCCAAATTGGATGGACAAGTGGGGTTCGGAGTATATTCTAATGATCTGGAACTTCGAATAGCGAAAAGATTACCTAATCACTGTAGTGTTTTTCAGGCTGAAATATTAGCAATAAGAGAGGTGGCGAATTGGCTGAGAAGTAATGTTCCAAAAAATGTGGACATTAATATATACTCAGACAGTCAACCTGTAATAAAATCCTTGGACTCTGTGTTCCTCAACTCGAAAACGGCCATCGACTGCCGCAAATCTCTCAATTAGATGGCTGAGCAGTACAATATTCACCTAATATGGGTGCCTGGCCATAGGAGCATACCGGGGAACTGCGAAGCGGATGAGTTGGCAAGGCTAGGGACTACCTTACATATTCCAGGGGAACTAGAATTTGTTGGTATGCCCCTAGCTACCTGCAAGCTCATGCTGCGTGAGAAGGCTCTTATGATGGCAAATGTCCGATGGGAAAATTGCAAGGGTTGTAACGACACCAAGCGAATATGGCCCCATTTCAACTTAAACCGCACACTAGATATGCTAATGTTCTCGAGACGTCAGATATCACTCCTGATATCTGCTATAACGGGTCGCTGCCTGATAGGCGATTTTGCAAAAACTATTGGCGCGAAGGATAATGACTATTGTATGAGCTGTCATGATGCGGAGGAAAAAGAATCAATTAAACACCTCTTGTGTGAGTGTCCTGCATTTTGTGTAAAGCGCAAGCAACTTTTAGGAGCATATAGCTTCAGATTAGTGGCGGATCTGGAAAACGTTAACTTAAGCAGTCTGCTAATGTTTTTGGAACAATCTGGTTGGTTCAGCGAAGAAAAATAATCGAGAAGGTTCAGCGGTTAAAACTAGAAGTGCCCATATGTAATAGGTACTTTTAGTTAATGTGGTATCACAATGGACTGAATAGTCTAAGTGAGCCTGAATCTTAGGTTAGGTTAGGTTATGGCAGCCCGATGTATCAGGCTCACTTAGACTGTTCAGTCCATTGTGATACCACAGTGGTGAACTTCTGAATCTTAATCGGGCTGCCACTTTAACCTAACCTTATCTAACCTAACCTAACCTAACTTTTTAATCAAGATAGAAACAGTCAATGATTGAACATTCTAAAATTTTTAATTCAAAAATTAATTGATACAATTAACTTTGTAATCAAATTAGGATGACTAAGTCAGTTAAAAACAAGTATATACGGCCGTAAGTTCGGCCAGGCCGAAGCTTATGTACCCTCCATCATGGATTGCGTAGAAACTTCTTCTAAACACTGCCACCCACAATCGAATTACTTAAGTTGCGGTAACGCTTGCCGATGGCAAGGTATCTTAAAACCTCCTAACACCATCTTCTAAATTGTATGTAAGTCCATACGTGGTATATATTAAATCAAAAAAGATCGATCCAATACGTATATAATTCAGTTTGACAAAGTAGACATACAATTTTGACAACATTTTCTACAGAAATAAAATTTTAACAAAATTTTCTATAGAAATAAAATTTTCACAAAATTTTTTGTAGAAATAAAAATGTTCACAAAATTTTCTATAGAAAGAAAATTTTGACTAAAATGTTTACAGAAATAAAATTTTAACAAAATTTTCTATAGAAATAAACTTTTGACAAAATTTTCTATAGAAATAAAATCTTGGTAGATTATTTTTGGCTCGAGTGGCAAACATGATTATGAACCGAATAAAATTTGAACAAAATTTTCTATAGAAATAAAATTTTGACAATGATGAAAATTTCATTATGAACCGAATAAAAATTTAACAAAATCTTCTCTAGAAATAAAATTTTGACAAAATTTTCTATAAAAATAAAATTTTGGTAGATTATTTTTGGCTCTAGTGGCAACCATGATTATGAACCGATATGGACCAATTTTTGTGTGATTGGACCAATTTTGGTATGGTTGTTAGCGACCATATACTAACACCACGTTCCTAATTTGAACCGGATCGGATGAATTTTGCTCCTCCAAGAGGCTCTAGGGTCAAATCTGGAGAACGTTTTATATGGGGGCTATATATAATTATGGACCGATATGAACCAATTTTTGCACGGTTGCTAGAGACCATATACCAATACCATGTACCAAATTTCAGCCGGATCGGATGCAATTTGCTTCTCTTTGAGGCCTCGCAAGCCAAATCTGGAGATCGGTTTATATGGGGGCTATATATAATTAAGGACCGATATGAACAATTTTTGCATGGTTGTTAGAGACCATATACCAACACCACGTACCAAATTTCAGCCGGATCGGATGAAATATGCTTCTCTTAGAGGATCCACAAACCAAATCTGGAGATCGGTTTATATGGGGGCTATATATAATTATGGACCGATGTGGACCAATTTTTGCATGGTTGTTAGAGACCATATACCAACATCATGTACCAAATTTCAGCCGGATCGGATGAAATTTGCTTTTCTTTGAGGCTCCGCAAACCAAATCTGGGGATCGGTTTATATGGGGGCTATATATAATTATGGACCGATGTCGACCAATTTTTGCATGATTGTTAGAGATCATATACTAACACCATGTACCAAATTTCAGCCGGATCGGATTAAATATGCTTCTCTTAGAGGCTTCACAAGCCAAATCTGGGGATCGGTTTATATGGGGGCTATATATACTTATGGACCATATGGACCAATTTTTGTATGGTTGTTAGAGACCATATACCAACACCATGTACCAAATTTCAGCCGGATCGGATGAAATATGCTTCTGTTAGAGGCTCCACAAGCCAAATCTGAGGGTCCCTTTATATGGGGGCTATACGTAAAAGTGGACCGATATGGCCCATTTTCAATACCATCCGACCTACATCGATAACAACTACTTGCGCCAAGTTACAAGTCGATAGCTTGTTTCGTTCGGAAGTTAGCGTGATTTCAACAGACGGACGGACGGACATGCTTAGATCGACTCAGAATTTCACCACGACCCAAAATATATATACTTTATGGGGTCTTAGAGCAATATTTCGATGTGTTACAAACGGAATGACAAAGTTAATATACCCCCATCCTATGATGGAGGGTATAAAAAAAGTGATGAACATTTTTTAATTTTTAATTAAAAATGTTTTTCAAACAATCAATTGTTAATCCAAATAAAAACTCTAAGCCAATTCAGAAAGTAATTGAAAATAGTTCCTCTTTTTAATTAAAATATTAATTGAGTTTTGCGATCAATATCAATTAAATTTTTAATTGAATCAATTAAAAAATTAATTGAAATTTGCTACTAAAATCAATTAATTTTTTAATAAAGAATTTTTTCTATGCCCAATTAAAACCGTGATTGATACTATAATTTTCGCGATTGAAGACATTTCAATTCAAAAATTAATTGGATCAATTAATTTCGTGAGTAATTTTTTTTTGCGTGTATATAAAATTAAACAAGTAAATACAACTGCACAAAGTTCCGCTAAAGACTTTCATACACAATCGAATTACTTGGGTTGTAGTAGCGGTTGCCGATGGCAATATATAGTTTTATTTCTTAACATTGTCTTCTAACTTGTAGGTTAGTTTCTTTATTATAAGTGAATGTTTGAAGTCTGATATTTATGAAATAAAGCTGTGGTTTGAACTTATGATTAAAGTTCCTAAATTTATGTTTAGTTTAATAACTAAAACTTCTTTATAATTTATTATTTTGTTTAGTCTGGTTTTTAGTCAATTTAATTTAAAAATAGTAATTGATATTAAAACTATTCTTTCACAAATGAATATCTTAATAATTCGGCAAAAAAGTAGTGAAAATGTTCTTTTTGGGTCCGGAAGTGGTGCAAAATTGGCGGAGAAGCGATTAATGTAATACGAACTTGGCATAGGACGGATGTTCACCATTTCAACAGCCGTTGCATTGAATTTGCATCACTTCTTAAGGTATGGTCCGAATTCAGTGTTTTGGATGTTAATTAAAAAACTTTGTGAAAGGGCTCTGTCCAGAAAATTAAAAGCAACAAAAAATAAAAGCCAATAGAACTAGGTATATAACCCATCACAGAATCTGACCACTACCTCATACCGCACATCCATGATTTCACTCATTTTTTGATGTCCTCAACATTTTTCTACCGTTGACTTGCGGAGAGCCTACCACCAGATTCAAGTTACCTAATTTTACAAATTTTCCATCCAGAAAGCATATTTGAATGAATGTAAGTTAAAGTAACAACAACCTTGCTTCAATAAAGTTATGTTTAAGTATTTTTTAGACAGCTCAGAGTTACAAAGTTCTACATTCGTTCGTTTTCAAGTCATATAAAATGTAACAACAAAATGAAAAAAATAAATAAATACATTTTTCCCAACGACAACGAAGCGCACCATATATCGCCCTTCATAAGGGTCAACTATAATAATTTCGCTTTTAGATATTCGTATATTAATTAATTTCCTATTTGATTTCAAAATTGCGAATATCATATATGATTGGAAAGGATAACTTCACTTCAAGTGATGAAGTCACCGGGGTTAGCATTTCCGCCTTGCATACACAGGGTCGTGGGTTCAAACCCAGTTTCGACCAAACACCAAAAGGTTTTTCAGCAGTGGATTATTCCACCTCAGTAATGCTGGTCACATTTATGAGTGTTTCAAAGCTTCTCTAAGTGGTTTCACTGCAATGTGGAACGCCGTCCGGTCTCGGCTATAAAAAGGTCCTTTGTCATTGAGCTTAACATAGAGTCGTGCAGCACTCAGTTTTAAGAGAAGTTCACCACTGTGGTATTACAACGAACTGAATAGTCTAAGTGAGCCTGAAATATCGGGCTGCCACTATACCTACACTCATAGAAAAAAGTCTGCAAATAACAGCAGTCGATGTCTGCTGTAATATTTTTGTACTTCAGAGCCTAATGAACAACAAATTATAAAATGTTTAGGTTATACATTTTTCCCCAAAGCATATTTAATAACCAAAAGTAATTTTTGGTATATTTTGGTATTTTGGTGTATGCTAGCCTATCAAATGATGAAAATCGAGAAGGGATACTCGACTCACAATTCATGGGATATGTTACGCAGAAAAAAATAGGAGTGATTGTTGTTTGCTCACAGGTACATAATTTTAATTTTGAAGCTACTAATGCAAAATTCTAACATTTCAACATTTCACAAGTTACCTGTTTTTAAAAGCAACCAGTAAAATTTGATCAAAATTTTCAATATTTTTTTTTAATTTGGTAGATTTTAAATATACACGGATGACAACCGTACCTACAGTACAACTCTAGATCCAATATAGCCACGAGGTACTCAGTGCAATGTAAAGGGTGATACGGTCAAAATTTGGTCAAGGGAAAACGCGTGTAAATCGGTGAAATCGTTTATTTAAAAAATCAAATTAAATTTCTTTTTCAAGTTCAATTAGTATAAAATTCAGGAAAAATATTCAGTTAGGCTTTCGCTTTTCCAAATCCAAATTGCAAATGGCCTCACGCTTGACACCTGCCATCAGATTTTGTACAGCCACCTTGCCCACCTTCTTCGCCGCAGAAAGCCAGTTTGCCTTGAACTGCTGCTCGTCCTTAGCAGTTTTTTTGGTCTTCTTTAGGTTCCGCTTGACAATAGCCCAGTATTTCTCAATTGGGTCCTTGGGAACCACCTGCACGTTGTTGGCGGCGTACCACTCCATGGCCTTTTTACCGTAATGACAAGATGCCAAATCCGGCCAAAACAGTACGGAACAACCGTGTTTCTTCAGGAAAGGCAGCAGACGTTTATTCAAACACTCTTTCACGTAAATTTCTTGGTTGACTGTCCCGGAAGCTTTGAAAATGCTGTTTTTCAAGCCACAGGTACAGATGGCTTGCCAAACCAGATATTTCTTTGCGAACTTTGACAGTTTTATGTGCTTGAAAATATCTGCTACCTGTCCCGGAAGCTGCTTGTAGTCGGATTTGAAGTAGGTTTCGTCGTCCATTACCACGCAGTCAAACTTCGTCAGCATCGTCGCGTACAGCCTCCGGGATCGCGCTTTGGCCGTCGTATTTTGTTAATCACCGCGATTTGGAGTCACTACCTTCTTGTAAGTCGATAGTCCGGCTCGTTTTTTGGCTCGATGCACGGTTGTAGACGATACACCCAGCTTATTTGCGGCATCTCGGAGAGAGAGGTTAGGGTTTCGCTTGAAACTACCGGCAACTCTCTTTGTCGTCTCAGAGGCTTCCGGTTTTCGATTTCCCCCCGATCCAGACTTCCTGGCTGTCGACAAACGTTCCCCAAACACTTTAATTACATTTGTAACATTCTACACACACACACCTTCAAAATGAGGGGTGTTCAGGTTTTTTAAATGCAAAATTGATAGAAATACGTCAAATTTATATTGACCAAATTTTGACCGTATCACCCTTTATGCCAGATGGTGATGATGGCATTAATGTTGATACCAAAAAGAAAAACACTACTATTAAAATTATTTAATAAAACTGCAAATTAAAAATATTTAATTCTTTTTTTAAGCTGTGGTAAATTTAAAATTCCCTTTTAATAACCAGCTGTGGTTTTTGTCAAAACTCCTCCCTCAGAGACATGATCTAAAATATTATTGCATGTAAATCAATTGATAATTTTAACATATCTTACCGTTATTGAGTTTGCCTTCACAAAACGTCTTTAGCTGCGTCTGATCACACCATTCCGCCTTATAACATGATTCTGATATGTTTTCATTATTAATATTTACATTTGGTTTATTAAGACTTATTTTTTGATATTCCAAAGGAATACTCCCCAGCTCGTCCCCAGCGGATCCATAGCTTCGTAGTATGTCCAAATTATTTACAAAATTTGTATTTCCAGACATCACGTTTTCTGTAGATACTGGCACATAGCTTATTGGTCTATGATTAACTTCAAGATTGCTTATTTTGTTGATTTTTTTGTTGTTCTTTTCTTTTTCCAATAATGAATTAAGAGTAGTTTCCTTATAGGTGTTTTTAATGCGTTTTGAATTCGTAGATGCGGACGAAGATTTCCTTTTATAGATTGTACAACATAATGTTATTACGCATGATATGAAAACAAAGGAAGCGCCACAAATAATTCCAGTTATATTTTCTATAGAAAACTTTCGAATTTTTGTGGATATAGAATTAGAATATAGAGGATCTCCACAGCTAGCGCCAGTTAGATATGAGGGGCAGATACAACGAAAACTACCAGCTTCATTTATACACGTTGCTCCACGCCCACAAGGCTGATTATCACATTCATCAACGTCAAGTTCGCATGTAGGACCGGTGAATCCTCTGCACATGCAATGGGGAATTCCATCGCCTTCTTCGCATAAACCGCCATTTTTACATGGATTCGGTGTACAAAACATTCCATACTCACAACGTTTTCCCGATAAATGTTCTGAACATGAACATGTATAATTATTTGGGCCATGTAGATGACAGCGACCTCCGTTTAAACACGGAAAAGAAGCGCAAGGATCCGTGTCAATTTCACATAGCTTTCCTGTAAATCGTTCTGGACAGATGCACTTAAACTGTTTACCAAAATTATGACATACTCCAGAATTTAAACATGGTTGCCCTCCACAAATCCCAAGATTCACCAAAACTTTAGTGGGATCACAATAAAACTCTACATTTGTGAAACGAAGAGCAGATATAGTAGTTCCGCCTGATGCTATGTACAATGGTAATTTTTCTTGTCCAAGAGATATATCAGCCATACAACCGATGAACCCTCTTTGAATGTCTTCATATCCAATGATGGTATGGTGAGGCATGACATTTGCTCCAATAAATATGTAGTTTTTTTGAAGATTTAAAATTGAGTTGATGCCGGGAGAACTGCCCTGTGATAAATGTTTATTATCTATGACCATTTTTGCCATATTTAGAGTACGTTCTAGTTTTATTGTATGCCACTCGCCATCTGATACAAAAACGCTAGAAATGACAATCCCTTCGCCAGATCCCAACTCAAATCGAAATTGAATTACCCCGTTCACAATCTCTAGAATACTGTAATCAATTTCGCCGCTGGTGTACACAAGTGTTCCAGATTGTTGGACGGTGCGTAATTTCATATATAAAGAAAATTGTTTTTCTACAAGGAATACAACTGCTGGTTTATTTATTTTATATTGTGCGTAACTTTTCCCACTGAATGAGACTGAAGTCTGTAGTTGAGAACAATTTTCATACTGACATCGGGGCGATTGAATTTCACAAAATTTTCCAGAAAACCCAATTGGACAAATACACTGATATCCCACAATTGTATCCGCTGGCCAACATTGTTTATGTAAAGGGCAAGGTTCGGATGAACAAGCGTTAACGGGTTCGTCACAGTTTTTCCCATCAAATCCTTGTTTACAAATACATGTGTCAATTTGTTTGAATTTTGGTGTTACGTAGCTAACAACATCGGTATAGAACGTATTATGTGTATTTTTGTCAATATTCAAAATAATTTTGCAGTGGCCATTGACACAATTATTAACTGCACACCCATTGGAAACCACTTCTTCAATGGGTAGATTTGAATTGTCTTGAATTTCATCCAAATTCTTCGATAACGTAAAAATAATCTCAGCGGGCGTATAGTAATTCTCTGAAGTAGGCATAATTTGTTGTTTCCGAACGGCGAATACAACATCTAGCATATTATAATTCAAAGAATTATTTTTAAACATATCTTTGGAGGGTATTGTTGTATCTTCATTGAGAGAAATTATGAATATATCTTTCTGTCTACATCGCAAAACTTCTCGTATGGTACGAAGAAATATTTTTCGGTGGCTAAGGATAAAATCTTTGGCAGTAATTTGACTGAACTTCGTAATTACCGCATTTCTGACCATTTCAGCAGTTACGATTTCCACATTAATTCGCACTAGTTCATGTGAATAGAACTTTCCATCTGAAACGCTCACATTAATTTGGTACATTCCGATATCTAAATTTTGTATAGCATATATTTCTCCGATATCTCGAGATATGTTAAACAAGTTTAATGTAGAATATGTCTGATTAACATTGGCTTCAATACTAAAAGTGAACGTATCGTATTTGTCTTGATCAGTCACAAACACCTTACCGAGGAATCCACCAACAAATTCATCTTCATATGAGTTTATAGTTATTTCCAATGGTGTAACATTAGGCGGGTACTGACTTTCTTCTATAATTTTAATTGTTATCCATGCGTCGGAGTAGAGAGGTGGAATCCCATTATCGAAGACACGTATTTGTAACAAATAGTAATCACAAATTCTATGATTGAAATGAGTTGCGGTCCGAAGTCGCCCGTCCTGTTCCAAACGAAAGAAATTACCTTCGTTCCCTCTCTTGAAGTCGAATGTGTAAGGGCTTGTGTTTGGGAATTCATCAGCATCATAAATCTCGAAAGTGGTTACCACAAAACCTAAAGGTTTGTTCTCCTGTAACCACACTGTGTAATTTCCATTTTTGAACTGTGGAACATTATCGTTTACATCAGTAACATCAACGAAAACTTGAACAAAACTACATAATTGGGGTGAACCTTTATCACATGCCTTGATCTCCAGAACATACGAAGGAATATCTTCTCTATCGAGGTAATCGTATGTATAAATAACGCCATTTTCTTCATCAATAGTAAATTGTCTTAAACGGTCTCCTCTTTCTAAAGTATAATGCACAATACCATTTTGACCACTATCATTATCTATAGCAATGGCTTGAAGCACTTTCTCACCTTTTTCGCAGTTTTCAGCTATCTTGACACGATATAGATTTTGCGAGAATCGAGGTGTATTATCGTTTACATCAATAACTGATATATTTACGAATGTCTGGCTACTCAAAGGTGGTAATCCACCATCTATTGCTTGAACTGTCAAATAAAATGACGTTGTTTTTTCAAAGTCGACTTCTAAATTCAAAATAATTGATCCGATTTCATGATCAATGTTAAACTTTTGTTGTTCATTGCCACCAACTATATAATATCTGATTTCAGCATTAACTCCAATATCTTTTGAAGTTGCATGTACTCGTATGATTTCCGTATTCGTTGTTGAATTTTCCCATAAATCTACTTTATATTGCTGAAGATGAAATTCTGGAGGGTTATCATTTATATCTAAAACATGGATAATTGCATTGGCAGTAGTATACAATTTAGGATGTCCAAAGTCCTCAGCTCTTATAGTTAAATTAAAGACGGATACTTTTTCTCTATCCAGTTCTTTGTTAAGCCTTATTATACCACTAGAGGGATGAATGGTAAAAACATCAGTTTCATTCAAAAATGAATATGCGATTTTCCTGTTTAAACCAAAGTCTTTGTCAAATGCATGGACTTTAGTAACAATGGTATTCAAACGAGCGTCTTCTGGTACATTCGATATGTATTGCTGCATGGAAAATTTCGGTTGATTGTCGTTTACGTCATTAACGGTTATTATTACTTCGCAAACACATTCTTGTAATAACTCTTTACCGTCCTGGGCATGTACTAAGAGAAAGTATTTTGAAATCGATTCTCGGTCGATTTCGTTCAATACCTTGAGGATGCCATCATTTTTATCAACATAAAAGTCGTCCGAGTGATTTCCAGTAATGTAAAATCGAATTTTACTATTCTCTTTCTCGTCCAAATCCACAACATTTATTTTTAGTAATGATGAACCAGCAGATTCTGATTCAGAAACTGCCACTTCAAACCTTGGTGTTATACATATTGGATAGTTATCATTTATGTCTTTAACGTGGATGAAGGCACTGACATATGAAACAAATTTACCATCGGTTACAGCTATGGTAACGTTATAAGAAGAAACTGTTTCCCTATCAAGTCCCCTTGATACAAACAGTTGCCCAGAATTACCGATTTGGAACTGCGATTTATTGTCACCAGACACAATAAAAAAATTCAAATTATTCTTCTCCAAATCTAAATCAGTTACTAGAAGATGGTCTAATACTGTGCCCGGTAATACATTTTCTGGTACGACGAAAGTGAAGTTATCTGCTCTGAACTGTGGTGGATTGTCGTTGTAATCCGTTATAGTTATTGAGACGCGTGCATTGGATATCAGTTTATGTGAACCATTGTCATTGGCAAGCACATTAAAATAGTACTCTGACCGCGTTTCTCTATCTAAAGTATCAACCTGGGTTATCCACCCTGTGTGAATGTCTATCTCGAAGACTTCGCCAAACGATTCACTATCCAAGCTGTAACGTACATCACCATTTAGTCCTTCGTCGATGTCAATGGCAGTTACTTTCAATATTGAGGATCCTTTTTCAATATTCTCCGGGACATCTATATTGTACACAACGTTTGAAAATTTTGGATAGTTATCATTCTCATCTTGAATATGGAATAGTATATCGGCATATGAATTTAAAACGGGATGAGTTATTGTTTCTGACATTACTATGACATGTTCTAAGGCGTGCTGCTCCCGATCCAATGATTGAATCAACATAACATCTCCGTTTTCAGAAACCGAGAACTTTGTGGTGTCAGATACCAATGAAAACTTCACGGAATAGTTTCCGTTTACTTTGAGTTTGGCCAAGATCGAGCCGGGGGCTTTTCCCTCTTCAACATTTATATTTAAAGTTGGTTTATCAAATGAAGGTATTGTAAGATTAGCTCCAACAATTTGTATTGACACAGCGATGTAATTACTTCTTCTTTCAGGATACCCTTTGTCCGTCGCCCGTACGAAGAACTGAATGAATGTACTCTCTAATTTAAGTAATGATTTTGTCACTATCAATTCTCCACCGGAGGTAAGTCTAATGTGCTCATTCCACTCATTATTTGAATCTGAATTTTGCAAAGAATATTCGATTAATCCATTCTTGCCAGTATCCAAGTCAAAACCTACAACCTGAAATAGAAGTATTATGTATTTTATTAGTAATTAATTAAATTACATAAATTTTAGTATCAAATAATCATAAAAAACTAAGACTCAGATTCAAATAACAGTCCACAGAAAAAAAATTCACGAACATTTTTCCAATTAAAATTTTACTTGAGTTTTAAAAAATATTCAATTAAAATTTAATTGATTCAACAAATTTTTTACTTGAAACAAAAATCAATCATAAAAATTAATAGTATAAATTATTTTTTAATTGGACCAATTAATTTTTTAATTGACCTTCAATTAATTTTTTAATTGATACTATCATTTCTGTGGTTTCAATTAAAAAATTAATTGGATCAATTAATTTCGAGATTGAATCAGAAAAAAAATTTTGTGGGTCATTACTCATTCTGCCCCGATTCATGACTTTCACTTTGTTGTTGTAACAGTTTATTGTGATTTTATCCATTTTTATTTTTCGCGATGGAACTCCATACAAAATTAAAACAAGTATATACGGCCGCAAGTTCGGCCAGGCCGAATCTTATGTACCCACCACCATGGATTGCGTAGAAACTTCTACGAAAGACTATCATCTACAATCGAATTACTTGGGTTGTGGTATCTTAAAACTTCTTAACATCGTTTTCTAAATTGTGATTTAGTCCATACACACAAAAAATTTTTTTTCTGATTCAATCACGAAATTAATTGGTCCAATTAATTTTTTAATTGAAATGTCTTCAATCACGCAAATGATAGTATCAATCACAGTTTTAATTGGGCATAGAAAAAAATCTTGATTAAAAAATTAATTGATTTCATTACCAAATTTCAATTAATTTTTTAATTGATTCAATTAAAAATTTAATTGATGTTGATTGCAAAACTCAATTAATTTATTAATTAAAAAAGGTAAATATTTTCAATTACCTTTTGAATTGGCTTAGAATTTTTATTTGGATTAACAATTGATTGTTTGAAAAAAAATTTAATTAAAAATTTTAAAAAATGTTAATCCCTTTTTTAGTTGACTTAGTCTCCCGAATTTGATTAAAAGTTTATTGTAGCAATTAACTTTTTAATTCAAAATTTTAAAATTTTCAATCATTGACTTAATTAACTTAATGTTTCTATCTTGATTAAATAGTTAATTGTACCAATTAATTTATTAATTGAAAAAAATTTCAACTTCAATTAACTTTTTAATTGGAAATATTTTGGTGATATTTTTTTCTGTGTACATGGTATATATTAGACAAAAAAGTTATATAGAGTTAAGTCTACAAATAATTACGAATCGATATGGACTTTTTGTACGTAGAGAGCCAGAATTGAAATATGGGGGTCGCTTATATGTGGGCTATATACAATTATGAACTTGATATGGACCAATTTTTGTGTGATTGGGGATCGATTTATCTGAGGGCCATATATAACTATAGACCGATATGGACCTAGTTAGGCATGGTTGTTAACGACCATATACTAGCACAATGTACCAAATTTCAACAGACTCGGATGAAATTTGCTCCTCCAAGACGTTCCAAAACCAAATCTCGGGATCGGTTTATATGGGGCTATGTACGATTATGGACTAATATGGACCACTTTTGGCATGGTTGTTAAATATCATATACTACCACCACGTACCAAATTTCAGCCTGATCGGATGAAATTTGCTTCTCTTAGAGGCCTCGCAAGCCAAATCGGGGGATCGGTTTATATGGGGGCTATATATAATTATGGACCGATGTGGACCAATTTTTGCATGGTTGTTAGAGACCATATACTGACACCATGTACCAAATTTCAGCCGGATCGGATGAAATTTGCTTCTCTTAGGAGCCTCGCAAGCCAAATCGGGGGATCGGTTTATATGGGGGCTATATATAATTATGGACCGATGTGGGCCAATTTTTGCGTGGTTGTTAGAGACCATATACTGACACCATGTACCAAATTTCAGCCGGATCGGATGAAATTTGCTTCTCTTAGAGGCCTCGCAAGCCAAATTTTGGGGACCGTTTATATGGGGGCTATATATAATTATGGACCGATGTGGGCCAATTTTTGCGTGGTTGTTAGAGACCATATACTATCACCATGTACCAAATTTCAGCCGGATCGGATGAAATTTGCTTCTCTTAGAGGCCTCGCAAGCCAAATTTTTTTTTTTTTTTTTTTTTTTTTTTTTTATTTATTAAAACAATTCATTATAAACATATAACAATATAATATTAAGCCCCAGCGCCCTTAGGGCATAGTTAGGGGCGAGTTGGCAAAATAAAAAATTTATACTAAAGTTTTATAAATAATGAGATCGAATTGGAAAAAAAAAAAAATATGGATTAAAGTTATTAAATTTAAAATATTAATTACAAAAGAAGCATTCTGATGTTGTTAAGCAGTAATATCTTAGCATTGTGCTTGAATTGTGATATACTCGATAAATTCTTTATTTCATCAGGTAGGTGATTGAATTCAGCACAGCCATTGTGCTCTATTCTTTGCTTTGTTACTTCAAGGCGACATCGTTTTACTCTTAAGTTTGATCTATGTCGCGTATTAAATAATGATTGGTTTACAATAAATTCAAAAGACCTTGGTACAAAATTTTTAACTGATTTAAACATGAATGTAATTAGTTGCATTTTGTATAATCCGTAAATAGGTAGGATTCCTTTACAAACGTCCTCATATAATGCTATAGTAGAAAATTCACGAGGGAGATTATTTACGATTTTCAGTGCTCTGTTTTGAACTCTTTGAAGTGATTTTAGCGAGGAATTTTGTTTATAGCCATATATCATAGGCAAGTAATTGAAATGACTGTGAATTAGTGCATTATAAAGAAGCAACTTTGTTTTTCCATCAAATTTATGTTTATATTTGTGCAGTATGCCAATCGCAGAAGCCACTTTTGTCTTTATATGTTGTATGTGTATATTCCATGTTAGATTGTATGTAAAATGAATTCCAAGATATTTCAAGGAATTACATTCAGAGATCTGTACGTCTCCCACATTGATGAAAAAGGGTTGATTACTCTGGGTGTAATGAGGTCGAAAACGAATCACCTTAGTTTTATTCTGATTTAGGACAAGTTTGTTCAATCTAAAGAATTCTTGGATTTTTGCAGCGTCTTCTTCCATTTGTGATTTTAATATAATAGTGTGATTGTAAGGATAAAATAGCGAAATGTCATCAGCATACATAATTAATTTCCCATGTAATTTAAGATTGGCGATGTCATTCAAATATATAGTAAAAAGCAGAGGCCCAAGAACACTACCTTGAGGTACTCCATGCTCTACATTTCCAATTTCACTTTTAATGCCGTCTAATTCGACATACTGTTTCCTGTTACATAAAAAACTCCTCAACAATAGAATTGATCTTCTATTTAGTCCATAGTATGAAAGTTTGTCCAAGAGTATATCATGTTCAACCAAATCAAAGGCTTTTGACAAATCAAAGAATATCGCACCGACACCACCATAGTTATTATCCAAACCATCACAAATTAAATTTACAACATATGCAACAGCATCTCCGGTTCCAATGGACTTCTTGAAACCAAATTGCAGATTATATAATTGATTTGTCACATCCAAATATTCTATTAGCTGTTTGTACATAATCTTTTCAAATATTTTATCAATCAAAGGCAGCACTGATATAGGTCGAAATTGGTTTGTCATACAGGAATCTTTGCATTTTGGTATACCTAATACTTTTGCTATTTTTAGAATTTCAGGATATGTACATGTACCAACAACGTCATTGAATATTTCCATTAGTCGAGAACTTAATAAAGCTTTGCCCTTTAACATGATCTTAGTTGTTATGCCGTCATGACCCGGACTTTTATTAGATGGTAGACCTTCTATTACTTCCATAACCTCCATATTACTTATATTTCTAAAAGAAAACATATGGTTACACTGAATAAGTGTACCAAGTTTATTGCAAGTATCATCGCTGTACTGGGGAATAAGTTCTTTTAATTCTTTAGGTACACTCAAGAAGTACCTGTTTAATGACGTACATATTTCCTTTTTATCTGTGGTAACTTGACCACTCTCATTTCGTAGTTGCAACTGTCTGCTGTCATTCTCTCCAAGGCAATCATTAAGAAATTTCCAATATTTTTTCGGATTTTGTTCTATTTTTTCCAAGTTCAACTGGAAATAATTATTCATGCATATTTTGTTTGCCTTTTTAATAACTTTACTTATTTGTTTCAAGGTAAACTCTATTTGGGGGACTCTTCCTTTCTTTCTTCTTGCAGCTAACAGTTTGTCCTTGAATTTTCGTAATGACAACAAATTATCTGTTTGCCATGGCGTCAACCGAGCCCTCGCTAATGTGTGAACTTCATTTTCTATTGTATTGCGATTAATACAGTCTGATACCATTGATATTAGATTCGTAGTATCTTCACTGGGATTTCCTGTCCTTTCCAATGTATTTATTTTTCCTTGCAGATTTTCTATTATTGACTCATAATTACGAAATATTTTTTTCCGTGTACAGTAATCTTTGTTCACAACTTTGATTTGGAATCTGCACCATAATATGTTATGATCGCTTATGTCACATACTACTGAGTCCACAGACACACGATTCTCTATATTACTATATACGTGGTCAATACATTTTCCACTATCTGGTCGCGATATCAAAGTATGACAAGTTTTATAATTTACAGATGAGAGTGTAGTACACAGTTCAAATGAATCGGTGGAATTCGCAAAATCAATGTTAGCGTCTCCAACTACAACTGTAGCAGTTCTAAATTCGCAGAGCTTATTCTCCAAATATTGTAAGAAAACATCCTCACTACATCTTTGTGAGCAATAAAATGTTGCAAAATGCAATGAATGACCATTAATCTTTACATTTTCCAAGGAAATTATAACAGCTTCAATGCCACCGCGACTTTCACAAAGTTCTACATTATAGGCTAGATTGTCCCGTATGTAAATAGAAGTTCCTCCATAACCATCAATCCGACAAGAATGAACAGCATTGTAACCAGGTATTTTATAAATCTGAGTTAAATCAGTTCGAAACCAGGTCTCTTGAATTGCAATTATATTTGGTAAGCTTGGAAACTGGGAAACCATTAATTTGAATTTGTTAAATTTACTTATAGAAGATATGCTTCTTATGTTTACAGATATAAAGTTTAAAACATTTTTATCTAAACTTTCTAAATGATTGCAGAATGTTCCTATATTTTGAAAATATTTATTATTAACCATAAATGTTGTAAAAAAATTTTATATAAACAAATGTGTAAGAATTTACTTATCAAATTATTGTTGTAAATCGGGAGACAAAAATTGGACTTGAAGTTCAGCTTCATTATCATCGGACTCATCATCAGATGTTTGCTCTCGCCTCATAGAACGTCTTCCGGAATAGTTATTTGTTGTGGCTTGTATCAACATATCATCAACATCTTGCTTGCTACGTATTATCTTAGGCTTGTTTATGGCACTTCTTTTTGCAAAAATTTTATTTCCATTAGTGTAGACAAATTTGTATCCAACAGACTTTAGTGTTTTAGCATAATTGAATAATTCAAAACTTTCACGTCCAAGAAAATCATTAATGTATATTCCTTTGGTTTTATCATTTTCTTTTAATTTTGTTTTAGATTCCATTAATTTATTTTTTTCAGTTTTTGAATTAAATTTTACTACAAGTGATTGTTTTGTTTTATTAACACTTTTATTTCTTAAAAAAAATGCTTCATCAATATTGTCTTTGTTGATGGAAACCCCAACAGCACCGGACAGTTCCATAACAGCATCAATAGCACTTTTACCATCACTTGTATCAATACCACTAATCATACAATCGTTTTTAACTCGTTGATCATTCAACATTTTAATAGAATCTTTTAACATTTTCATCTCTTCTCTTAGTTTTTTATTTTCTCTTTCAACATTTTCAATTTTCTTTTTATTTGCAGTTATGCCGTTCATGATCTCATCGAACTTTTCTGTCATAAAACTCATTGACTCAGTCAGCTGATCAAGTTTGTTAAGCTTAGTATCCATTCTTTGCAGTCGTTCTGCAACTGTAATATCATTGTTTACATTGCACAGATGACAAACATATTCTTCTTCTTCATTCTTTAACAGGCGATCATATTCCTTTTTATCCAGCTTCGTACACATCGCATGATACGTTTTCGAACACTTATCACATTCAATGTAATCTTCTTTTCCTTCTTTCACTTCTATTTTGCATTGACCACACAATATTTTTTTATGTTTTATGCTTCTTCGACCGCTTGTTGGTGGCATTTTTAATATTCACCGAATGCAGTTAGTTTTGTTATTTACGTTTATAACTGATAGCGGGTGTTTCGTGGGGTTTAACTAAGACTTTTTCACTATTTAAAACTCAGCAGACTCGAGCGTAATATTTTTTGATGTTTATCCAGTAGGGTTGCCAACTCTTCTTTGGGGACCGTTTATATGGGGGCTATACGTAAAAGTGGACCGATATGGCCCATTTGCAATACCATCCGACCTACATCAATAACAACTACTTGTGCCAAGTTTCAAGTCGATAGCTTGTTTCGTTCGGAAGTTATCGTGATTTCAACAGACGGACGGACATGCTCAGATCGACTCAGAATTTCACCACGACCCAGAATATATATACTTTATGGGGTCTTAGAGCAATATTTCGATGTGTTACAAACGGAATGACAAAGTTAATATACCCCCCATCCTATGGTGGTGGGTATAAAAATAGTAATTGATGCTATTTGGGGGCTACACCAAAATATGGACCGATACTCACCATTCTCGGCACACCTCTTTATGGTCCTAAAATACCTCTAGATTTCCAATTTCAGACAAATTGGATAAAAACTACGGTTTCTATAAGCCCAAGACCCCAAATCGGGAGATCGCTCTATATGGGGGCTATACCAAAATATGGACGGATACTCACAATTTTTGGCACACGTATTTGTGGTCCTACAATACCTCTAGATTTCCAATTTCAAGTAAATTGAATAAAAACTGCGGTTTCTATAAGCCCAAGAAGTAAAATCGGGAGATCGGTCTATATGGGGGCTATACCAAAACATGGACCGACACTCACCATTTTTGGCACACCTCTTTATGGTCATAAAATACCTCTAGATTTTCACTTTCGCGCAAATTGGATGAAAACTACGGTTTCTATAAGCGAAAGACCCCAAATCGGGAGGTCGGTTTATATGGGGGCTATACCAAACCATGGACCGACACTCACCATTTTTGGCACACCTCTTCAAGGTCCCAAAATACCTCTAGATTTTCAATTTCGCGCAAATTGGATGAAAACTACGGTTTCTATAAGCGAAAGACCCCAAATCGGGAGGTCGGTTTATATGGGGGCTATACCAAAACATGGACCGACACTCACCACTTTTGGCACACCTCTTCAAGGTCCCAAAATATCTCTAGATTTTCAATTTCGCGCAAATTGGATGAAAACTACGGTTTCTATAAGCGAAAGACCCCAAATCGGGAGGTCGGTTTATATGGGGGCTATACCAAAACATGGCCCGATATAGCCCATCTTCGAACTTGACCTGCGCGCAGACAAAAGACGATTCTGTGCCAAATTTCAGGACGATAGCTCCATTATTGAATGCTGTAGCGTGATTACAACAGACAGCCAGACAGACAGACAGACGGACAGACGGACATGCTTATATCGTCTTAGATTTTCTCCCTGATCAAGAATATATATACTTTATATAGTCGGAAATCGATATTTCGATGCGTTACAAACGGAATGACAAACTTATTATACCCCGTCACCATTCTATGGTGGTGGGTATAAAAATGGGGCATTAGAGTGTTAATGCGATAACAATCCAGGCGATACCACTTTGACAACATGTAGTTGTGTCTACACACAGGGATGATCTTTGTCTCCACATGAAGGTGATCCAGGGGCAGTGTTACCGTTGTGCCACTAAATGTTATACTGTTTCCGATTTTGTGCTACTTTTCCAATAATGTGCGCCACTTTTTCAAAAGCTTAAATTTTATCGGAAATTAACACCATAAGACCTGTACTATGTTCGATTTCGACTGCGAAATCCCATGCAAATCAATTTGTGGTACTTTGTTTTTTATACCCTTCACCACTACTGTGGTACAGGGTATAAGTTTGTGCATTTGTATGTAACGCCAAGAAGGAAAAGTCCGAGACCCATCGTTTAGTATACCGATCGTCTTAGAATTAAATTGTGATTTAGCGATGTCCGTCTGTCTGATATGTAATTTTGTGTGCAAAGTACAGCTCGCAGTTTAAGTCCGATCGTCCTCAAATTTGGCATAGGGTGGTTTTTTGGGACAGAGACAATCGCTATTGATTTTGGAAAAAAATCGGTTCAGATTTAGATATAGCTGCCATATATATTTATCCCCGATCTGGTCATAGTTGGCGTGTTTATCCACCGATTTTCTTCAAATTCCGTACATCCGAATATTTTATGAGTCTCGAAAAACTTGCAAGATATCAGAGGCCAAAGTTTACTAACGATTTTCGTGAAATTTTGCACAGAGAGCAGTATTGATATTCTACCAATGCTTGGTAAATTTGATTGAAATCGGTTCAGATTTAGATATAGCTCCCATATATATCATTCGTCCGATTTGAACTTATATGACCACGGAGGCCAAAGTTATACTCCCAATTACGTGAAATTTTGCAGAGATTGCAGAATTATTATTCTTACTATGCATGTCAAATTTGGTCAAAATCGGTTCAGATTTAGATACAGCTCCCATGTATGTGTACGCCAGAGTTGGAGAAATATGGTAGAATGTTTCATATTTTAATCCCATTTTTAATGGCATTTTCCTCCAATTGATAGTTTATACAGAGAATATATTTAATTCGCTATTTAAGGGTATCAAGTGTGATCTAATGTGGTTCATAAATAAATGCTCAATATAGATGTTCTTCCGGTTTATACAAATATTACCAAAATACCTACATTTTACACAAAATTCTGTGATGATTTCCCAATATCGTAATCATATCCTACACACTGTAATGCCAGACTTTACACATAATGGCTGAGTTTTAAATAAGGCTCCGACTTGGCCAAATAATATATCATAACCCACAATAGACCACATATTTTCAAATCGGTTAAGATATAGATATTTGAATATGGGAATAGAAACCTTCATAATAACTCCAAACAAATTTGAAGGAAGAATAAAATATTTGTTTGATATAGTGAAGCTTATTTGTTAGATTTGTATTGTATTTTTGAATAACAAAATTATTTTCTAAAATAAATAAATGTACATTCTTCTTCCTTTTTCAAATAATGGGCTTGTAGTATGTGTGTGTGTTATGTGCGTGAAGTTAATTGTAAATTTAACTATCCGAGACACAAACCAGGTGGTTTTTGCCTGCGCACCTAATGGGTTAATTACAATTTGGGGAGATAAAATATTTAATAAAATTCAGCACTTTCCAATATATTTGCGCAAAATATTTTGGTATTAAACGAAAGATCTTGAAGAGCACTATAAATGCTTTGTTTTTATAATCGAAAGCATCCCAGAAATGTTAGTTTTGCTGCTATATTTGTAAAAGTTAGTTTGTCCAACTTGAAATAAAGTTTAACTATGCACACTGTGCAAAACCTGCTCTACATTTTTTGGTATCAAATGAAAGCTCTTAAAAAATGAAAGCCCTTGAAGAGTACTGCAAATGCAAGTGGTTTTTATTGTCGAAAGCATCCCAGAAATGTAGTTTTTTGTTGATTTTTTTTTTTAATTTAGTCGTCACAATTTGAAATAAAACTCAAATGCGCCCACTGTGCAATACCTACCTTTTTTGGTATCAAATGAAAGCTTGATGAGTACTATAAATCCAAGTGGTTGCCATATTCGAAAGCATCCCCGAAATATGGATTTTTATAAAAAGAAAATTACTTTTTTACAATATCAAAAAAAGTGCACATTGGCCCACTGTGCAACACCTGCTCTACAGTGTTTGGTATCAACTGAAAGCTCTTGACGAGTACTATAAATGCAAGTGGTTGTCATGTTTGAAAGCATCCCAGAAATGTCGGTTTTTATCAAAAATATAATTAATATGTCAGAATTTACAATATAGTGCACGCGGGCCCACTGTGCGAAACCTGCTCTACATTTTTTGGTATCAAATGAAAGCTTTTGAGGAGTACTATAAATGCAAGTGGTTGTTATTTTCGAAAGCATCCCAGAAATATCGGTTTTAGTCAAAAATAAAATTAGTCTGCACGAATTTACAATATAGGGCACCCGTGCCCACTGTGCAAAACCTATATTTTTTGGTATCAAATGAAAGCTAGAGGAAGCACGCTCAAAAACAAACCCAGCCAACTACATTCAAATAGATGATTTGCGTTTGGCAAAGTAAAAGAGATATGCTTGGAAATTTGTTTAGGCAGTAGCCGACTATCAAACCTTTTTTCGGAAGGTTCAAGTGTAGTTCACTTTGGGTTGAGTGAATTACCCGAATTTATTCTGATAATTGGTTGTTGTTGTAACAGTTTATTGTGATTTCATCCACTTTTATGTTATACACTTTGGTACTTCAGCTTGTGGCCAGATCGAGGAACTCTGCGACTAAGGTGGGGTGCGTCCAGAGTGATCTGGCGGTAAGTCGGGTTGGTTTAGCTGGGCAAGAGAAAAGATGACACGTGTCGTGTCTGCCGTGGGAGGCCTCTTTCCTCCGGTGCTATGGGCGGTGGACGGACTCCGAGAACAGGATTAATCTTGTAGTTTCTCACCGCTTCAGCTACAGTATCCTCATGAATCCTGTTCAAACCTGCCTGGTACGCTGCTTGATCTAGAGGTTCTCTTTTGTAGCGCTGGATCTTGCGCTCTAGATGATGTATATCAACCCTTACGTTCTGATAATTGGTTGATAGTTTTGCTGCAAGAAGAGGATGCTAATGAGGAATGTGGTAATTCCGAAAAAGCTGTACATCCAACCATCTTGCAGTCTATAGGGCTTTGCCCAAATAAATTTGACAAGCATACTTTTCCTCTGTTGGTTAAGCTACACTTGTAGTTTAGTCAATGCATGGTTTTAAGCTGAGATCAAATTTTTTTCGCAAGAATGAACATAGTACCGGCCTTTAAAGAGATTTGTACATATACATTTGATGAGAGGTGACTTTTCTTACGTACATGACAGTTTTTGAGATATCCCGTTATTTTTAGTTTTTCTTTTTTTTTTTCACTAAACAAATTAGAAATGTCCGATTACTTACTTAAATGGTTCAAAAAATATCGATACAAAAAGGGCAAATTTTCAACAAAAAAAGTCGTGTTTTACAGTGACCCTTTTCCGCCGGAAAAGTACAAGCCATTGAAAATAAATTGAAGAGAAACAATGGTCATATAGATGATACTCTAACGTAAGTAATACGACCAACAAGGTGATAAACGACCGAAAAATGACAAAGTTACAAGCGATTGAGTGAACAAATCCGATGTTAAATCATGCAAATAAGAGCAACTCACCTACACAAAAATGCCACTCGGCCACAAAAAATGCATTTCTGTGTAAGTGGCTCGTATTTGCATGATTTGACATCCGATTTGTTCACTCAATTGCTTATAACTTTGTCATAAATCTTACCATTTAAGTATAAACAACATATCATCGGACATTTCTAACTCGAGATATAATTTGTTTAGTGAAAAAGAGCGAAAGTCTAAAAATAACGGGATATCTCAAAAACTTTTCCATAAAAAAATTAAAAAATTTTTTTCCAATTCAGCAGATCAAAATACATAAGAGAAGTCACATCTCATTAAATGTGCATGGAAAAAAAATATTTTGTAAACTAGTGTTATTATATGTGGCCGTCTATTATTCAATTAGGTTGGTAAAGCGTAGTCTGAATATGTCAAACTTATTGTGGCGTTAAATATCGATTCTATGATAATTAAGAAAATGTTTAAGGTTTGTAGTGCGACCGCAAAGTATAATTGATGATGGATCGCATGAGACCTCAGTTAAAAACAGTTTTTACAGACTATAATTCTGATATATAATATATTTAACAAAAAATATTCTATGACATATATACATACATTTTTAAATAAGAACTACATTGCAATTAGTGATCTAGCAGATATCGACTATAAAAATTCCTTGCATATTAACGCCCAAGCAACACTAGGGTAATTTGGTCCAACAACTTCAAATCTGGCTTCAGATTTTTTCTTACAATTTTAGTTTTTGAGATAAAGGGTGTTCGAATAATCGAACACTGGGCAGTATTTAACAAGTTAGCTGATAAGTCCACAGTCTAACAAAGAAAAACACATTTTTTTGTCAAAATTCGTTTTTATTATTCAACATAGTTCCCTTCAAGATGATACAACGATTATAACGACCTTCCAATTTTTTGATACCATTTTGGTAGTACTCCTTCGGTTTTGCCTCAAAATAGGGCTCAGTTTCGGCGATCACCTCTTCATTGCAGCCAAATTTTTTCCCTGCGAGCATCATTTTGAGGTCTGAGAACAAGAAAAGGTCGCTGGGGGCCAGATCTGGAGAATACGGTGGGTGGGGAAGCAATTCGAAGCCCAATTAATGAATTTTTGCCATCGTTCTCAATGACTTGTGGCACGGTGCGTTGTCTTGGTGGAACAACAGTTTTTTCTTCTTCATATGGGGCCGTTTTGCCGCGATTTCGACCTTCAAACGCTCCAATAACGCCATATAATAGTCAATGTTGATGGTTTTTCCCTTCTCAAGATAATCGATAAAAATTATTCCATGCGCATCCCAAAAAAACAGAGGCCATTACTTTGCCAGCTGACTTTTTGTTACTTCCATTATTTTACTTGCAGCATACTCTCTACGTCTCTCTTTCTAAACACATATCTGTTTATAAGCTATTTCCCAATTAATATATGTTTGCATCTAAGCATATTATATTTATAAAAATTTTATGTCCCAAACATAATATGTTCTAACATATTAACACATATGTCCGAAAAATGTTATGCTAGTTTATGAACATTATATGCTTACACTTAAAAATATTATGTTAACAAATTTGAGTTCAAAACATATAATTTTTACACCCAAACATAAGAAAAACAGTCTTTTTCGTCCGTGCAGATACATTTACATAAACAAATAGTGTTCGAAAAATGGGTCCATATGGGTTAAAGAAGTTACGAAAATATACATAGGTCACGAAGCCAAATCACAAATTATTTCAAAGAATATCCCTGAAACTGATATTGCAGTAAAAACTTACATTCTAAAATGTTACCCTAAAATTGTGCTCAAATTTTATCATGAATGGACATAAATGACAAAAAATTGAATAATACAAAATTCTTAGATCCGCATTACTAAGAAACCAATGATGACATAAATTGTTTTGATATCGTAAGTGTATTTGAGGATATAATTAAAAGGGCCGATGATTTTGTAAACGCTTAAAAATAATTTTAAAGGGCATTTGTTTTTCAATTTGTATGAATTCACAAAATATATTTTAAATTTACCTCATAGCAGTATTTATTTTTTAAGTTTTTTTTTTTTTTTTGTATAAGGTAATTAAAAATATGTCACTTTTAGTGCCAATTTTCAAAAATAATTGTGCCACTTTTTGACAATTTCCAGCGGGGTGTGCTGCAGGTACATGATTGTACAGTAAGGATGCCATGATTGTACAGTCGGCCGCGTATGATACAATCTCGACGCCTTCAGGAGGGGGTGGATTAGAGGATAGATAGAGGTAAAAACATGCCTGTTTCACTCCAAGCGGGCTTCTGGCGAGAGAAGGTAAATCGGTCTGTACGATTCACCCTTAGGTTAGGTTAGGTTAGGTGGCAGCCCGATGTATCAGGCTCACTTAGACTACTCAGTCCATTGTGATACCACATTGGTGAACTTCTCTCTTATCACTGAGTGCTGCCCGATTCCATGTTAAGCTCAATGACAAGAAACCTCCTTTTTATCGCCGAGTCCGAACGGCGTTCCAAATTGCAGTGAAACCACTTAGAGAAGCTTTGAAACCCTCAGATTCACCCTTGCTCGAGTCTTTGCCTGGTTTCAGTAGTGGAATCACCCTACCCATCGGGTATAATGAGCGATTCCAATAACAAATTTAGGGGTCTGGTCAAGTATTCAACTCCCAGTATACCCAGATGCTTCAGCATTAGCATAAATTCCGTTGGGGCCTAGGGCTTTGGATGGTTTCGCGCTGTTGATGACATCGGTAACTTCGGCTGTGGTAAATTGTGTTATGTAGTCGGCCCGGACACCGAATGGCTCTCCTTTTCGCACTATCACTCTCCGGATGCTAGACAAACTGTCGGTTGAAGAATATTGCGCACCTCTTCGGATCAGTCACTGAAATACCATGATCCCTAGTAGAGGGGTTCGAGATGACTCACTGTTGACTACAACTTTCCAATTCCTGAGCCTAGGTTACATTGCTTCAGGAGCTCTAACCATGTGTTCCGCTTGTGCTCGTCGACTATCTTACTAATCTCTAGATTCAGTTCCCTTATTCTAGGATCAGCAGGGTTAGCGCGACGGCATTCATCACGCTCGTCTGCGAGTCCCGCTGCCTCTGATGAAAAGTTGGGCCTCAATTGGGCAATTTGACCAGCTGGTATGAAGCGAGCGGCTGCCGAGTGATGCCTTGGAGCACCCTTTGGGCAACATGGACATGAGAGGCGGACGGGAGCACACTGAAGCGGCGATCTGTGTATTCTCTGAAGCCTTCCCAGTTGGCTTTCTTTTAGTTGATAAACGTCCGGCGTTCAGAGGTTATAAATTCAGAGAATCGATTAATGATGAGAATTATGGAGAGGTGGTCTGATGCCAGTGAAATGACGGGTTGCCAGGATATGTCATTTATGACGCTAAAGATGTATCTGTCTGCCAAAGCTATGTCTCTCTGGTTATTACCAAGGAGAGAATACCAATGTCGTGGTGGGCAATAAAGTCTCCTATCACAAATGGGTTATGCCACACAACAGCCAACTTTCTCTTTAATACACATCATTGTAGGAAACATAATTTTCGATAAGGTGCAGACTGATATATAAAATATTTATAGCTTCAACATTGCATCTAAATAAGGGATAGGCATTTTCATTTTCGAAAATGTTCTCCCATTATGCAAGTACTCAAACACGGCCTTTTTGATTTTTATTCATACATAACTATCATTTATATGATTTTAGATTTAAATATAGAGACATACTTTGATAATTCACCATGGTTTTGTTTATTTGCAGTGCGCAGTCATTCCACTCAATTGCGCAGTCAAGTGACTCAATTTCTTTTTGGAAAACGAGAATAACCGTACAAATCAGTCAATTTGCATTACAAAAAATGTGTAGATGTATTGAATTTTATATGTTTTTTTTAATAGTTGGTGTTTCACCCAGAAAATAAAGGAAAGAAAACAAAAATAAAGCCAAATTAAAAAATCACTCAATTGCAGACGAAAAAGAGCCATCTACGGGGTGCAGACAAACTACAGCGCTGTGAATTCACTTTCGTTGTCTCTACCTTCCTTGGTCTATGGTAATAATGTGTTTTAAGTTGGAAATGTAGTTAAGAATAGTTCATTAACTAGAATAAGGCATGGAATTTTACTAATACCGTATTCTTCGCTGGGTATAAGAATTTACTACTGAACAAGAAAATTTTATTTACTGAAAATAAAGCATTCGTAAAAATAAACAAAAACCGAACTAAAATCTAGTTTCTTCAATTTTAGTAAAATTTTTTGTAAAATGATAATTCTGACTTCCTTTATTACAGAAAGCTTATCATACATACGAATAACACTTGGCATAGAAAAATGTTTTAGTTCATTCGTACTAAGAAGTAGTCAATCCTTTCAAACCCTAAGGAAACACACTTGTTAAAATATTGGAAATTTTCCTATATTTCTTTTGTCTACCTGTAATCGATATCTGTCATCGATGTAATCGATATGTTTGTGCGTTGTTATGGTATACAGAGAGATTGTTAAAAAATAATATAGTAAAATAATATAATAAATAACAAATAAAATATATGAAATATTTGTTATTTTATATTAGTGCGAAAAGTATTCGTTTTTTTGAAAATTATTAAACATAAATAGCAACCAATAAGTCTATCAATGTTCGTGATGGTGTACAAAGAAAGAAAACACCATCAGGTAACATTCAGGACGCTAATCTTTTGTGAAAAAAGTACAAGAAGAAAAAATGCGTTTTACAGTTGATAACATTACATGGAAATTGGAAATAGTGGAATAATAAACTAACATTTCAATAAACATGTCTTTGGCGCTATACGAAGTTAAACTTTCTTCACAATGAGTTAATTTTAACTTAACTCAGGGTGTATGAAAAACAAAGTACATGAAAAATATGTACAGCAATGGTTGCTTACAAATATTGATTAATTAAACATATACTTCGACACTTCCCCTTGTTTAAATGATTAATATTGAGAAGATTCGTGAAGTGATTCAAACTAATTTTTGGTAATAATGTCTGCAATTTGATTTGTTTTTGATTTTGAGATTTGAGATACCAATATATCGCCTTCAATTACTTTTTTCCCGAACGAAGAAGTGCTTTAAGGAGATTGTATTGTTCGCTAGTGAAACTCTGGATTTTGAGACAATCGGATAGCTGCTGTATGATCAATGTGTATAACTGGGACACTGTTGTAATTATTTAAATCCATGTAGAGGGGTTTCAACCATATTAATTCCTTATCGGTCTCATTTGCAATTATTATTTAGGCTTCGGTTGTTGAGGTAGATACAGTTGCTTGTCTCTAGCTACTACTCCAGTTGTAGATCGTGCTGTAATCACACATCCATCATAATCGCATCGCTATAGTATTCAAGTTCAAGTATAGTATTCAAGCGTTGGAGTTAAAGAGCGAAATATTTGCCAAACATTAAAATTTGGAGGTGGCTCATTAATAGCTTGTTTTCGTGGAAACCAACTTGGAGTACTTCGCCGAATAAGAGGTAAAATGTTTGCTGCGGACTATATCACCATTCTTGAAGACTCATATCTTCCAAGTCTGGACATATTTGGATTAGAACCAGGAAAAACCGACACCTTTATGCAGGATAACGATCCTAAGTTCGAAGAAAATGGTATCCAGCTTTTAGATTGGCCTCCCCAATCGCCCGATTTAAATCCAATCGAACATCTTTGGTCTACTTAAAAAGAAAGATTTTTGCTAAATAGCATCCGCCTATGACTGTTGATGAACTTTGCGACCGTTCTATTAAAGCCGGGGTAAATATTGTTCACAATTAAGCCATTGTATTAATCTCTGCTAAAATGTTACATTCAAAGAATTATTTTAAGTTTCTGTATTTTTGTATTCAATAATAGGAATGTATTTAAAATAAATAAAATAGTTGACATTAAAATTAATAAAATAAAAAGTTTTGTTACATTTTATTAAAAACTTGTATTTCATGAACAATTTTGTCCCTTACTGTATATGTGAGCCTGAAATAAATCGGGCTACCACTTTAACCTGACGTTCTAAATTTGAGTTTTTTAAAGCGGACGTTACACGGTCGGATAAACACTATGACGTAGGTTCGCCCATTTATTATGTATTCGTTCAAGTTTTAACCTTACACTGCACTATGATAGCAACATGAAGAAATAAGAAGAAGCATAAACATAAACAATGAAGTGTTGAAGTATGTTTAAGTTCAAATGCCGTTTTATTAGTTTGGTTCAATCATATAATCGTTTTTAAGTGTAATCCCGCCGTCAGGATTTGTCTACACCTTCTCTGCCTTTCGGTACGACAATAAGGACATTTTCTAACGTCAAATGTCATCAACCCCCGCCTTTCGACATTCAAGCTTTTTGACATTTACTTTGAGACTCTCTCGCTTCTACGAAGGTAAATATTGTTTGACGAACAATAATTAATTAAATAAAGCCCATACATTTTGGTTCAAATTCTAAACCAGTGCCTTTTTATTTTTTTCTACTTTTATGCCACGCATTCATTGGTCCATTCGAGCCGAATATTAATTGGAAAGAATTAATTCGCTCTTTTTATTTCTTCTTCGAAGGCAAAGGCTACGCCACCAACAACAACAACCGATCGACGATCAACATCCTCTACGAGGCATACAATTTATTATATACACAAATATTTTAACATTCAACAACCAAGGTATGTACTTTCAGTGATAATTAAAAAGTGAGCATATCCTTCGGTGTGAATATAAATAAAAACAGAAATAAACACTCGCCTACGGTCGCTTTACAACTCGTATTTTATATCGGTTGTACATTAAATCTCTACGAGAAAAAATTAAATTATCTGTTGTAACGGTAGATGGTTTCGATTCGTATATGTATTTCATTTCATTGATGGATCAAAGAGACGGCACGACATTAATAGGCTAGGACTCGCCGGTTGGGGGTCTGGGTTCTTGTCTTTTGATCATCACTACTACAGATTTACAGAAACTGAGTCGTGCCATAAAGTAAGAATTGGGATTACGAGCTATATACATTTAGACTGAAACTAAATCCGAAATTATCATTGTTTGTAAATGGACCGTAGATGTCTTGGCCATGCCCACACCATCCGATGTTTCTAAAATCGTTATCCATTCTAATTTATATTAGAAACCCCTAACTCCAAATCCTTTTGGCTCTCTTTGATTTAAATACTAGTTTAATTCATTTTAAAGAAAATTATGTTTATTTAAAGGTATATAAATTTAACGACAAAAAAACATGTACATATGGGGTTTAAAATAGCTTTGCAAATAAGTAAAATTTTTTTATCAAAAGTAAGAATAAACATAATCCATATAAACAGTTTTATATAATCACTTACTCAAAATCCATTGGTGCAGAGGCCTTTGCAGTAAAGGATGTGTAATATTTGAATTATGTATACTTATACAATATTTTACTAAGTTCTAAATTATATAAATAATCAAATTTATAATTAAGTTAGGTTTTCTTTTTTTTTAGATTTTTGTTTTTGTTTTTTTTTTTTTTTGTGCAAGCTTACTAAACAAACACACATACATATATATTACAAACAATTTGTTTCACGCATTCTTTTTCCTTAAAAATTAACTTTTAATTAACGTCTATTAATCAAAATAATTAAAGGAAAAGAAACCAATCTTTACTTATAGTTTGTGAAGAGAAATCAACTGGTTTGATATTGTAAATATGAAAAGAACACAGTACAAAAAAAAATTAATTCGTGAAGAAATTTAAGCAACTGTATGGATCTATCCAAATAGGGTATTAAAGTGTTTTCTGGAATTTCTCTGATAGGGGCTATGATTTACCGTACCGCTATTTCCATCCATAATGTGAAATTGCTTGTACACTGGATAAGAAGGGGGTTGATGATTGACCCGTTTGTTTGGAATTTTATACTGTTTTATATATTTTCTTTAAATTGAAACTTATGGTTAAAATTATTTAAATGTAACGGTCGATATAGTATGTGTTGTTATGTAGTGTTTATGATTCTTAGTATTACGATAATAATCATTGCTGAAAGCTTAGTTATAAGAAAAAGAACGAACGTTAAATTTTCTCTATATTAAGGCGATAAATGAGATGTGTGAGAGTTGTTGTCGTCAGTCCTCTGTAGCTGCAAGTAGTGTTACGCAATCTGGAACACCAATAAAATTTTGTAAAAAGTAGAACTAAAGATTTTTATTTATCCGTAAAACAACGTGATAACATTTTGGTGCCGAAACCCGGGAAGAATGATATTTCCTCCAAACAAGAAAAGTTAATTGGATGAAAATTATGTGCATGTAAAACAGTTTGTGGCTAATGTACGCATATACTAGTACATGCTGTAAAGTTGACATCCATGTAATGCAAAGATTATCTATTAGCACAGACGTAAACCACTGTTATCGCTGATAATTGCACTCAACACATCTCTTAATCATCTGTTAATTATTTGTGGCATGTGTCAATTGAGTTGACGTATGAGCACACAAACGAGAGTCAAAACAAAACAAAAATTATAAAGAAGTTAGAAGTATTTAACAGATGTAAACAAAATCATTGCTTTTGAGAGAAAAGCTAATTGAATTGTGGTTTAGATCATTGTAAGTTAAATACAAATAAGATGGCTCCACCAGATGGAACAAGTGAAAGTGAAACGAATGGGGTTGCAAGGCCACAGCAAAAAATGGAGCAATTGAAAGCATTGCGGACAACAACAAAAAATAGTATGTTAAGAATTCAAAAGCTGATTGCCAAAAAGGGTGTTACATTGGCCACGGCTGAGCTAAACTGCAGATTGGATATGTTAGAAGAATTATTTAAGAAAATAAAAACTGTGCAAGATGGGATTGATCAGATGTGTGTGGACGAAGAGGCTGAGGCAAACGAAATGTTCACCATCGAAACAGAGGATTTGTATGTGGCCACCAAAACGAAAATTATGGGTTTGCTGTCCAAGAGGCGACCGGTAGTAGACGATGTGAGCGTTCTGAATACAACCGCAGCTGGGACGGTAGCTAGACCGCGACGTGAAGTGAAACTTCCGAAATTTGAAGGGAAGTATTCCGATTTTCCTAATTTTATTTCTCTTTTCACCAAACTTATACACCAGGATGAATCTTTCGACAACTGTGAGCGATTTTTAATCCTTAAAGAGCACTTGGGATCTAAACCGCTGTCGGCTATAGATGACTTCGATGTGACCGAAGAAAATTATTCGAAAGCTCTCGCTCGACTAAAGGAGTGTTTCGACAAAAAGGCACTAATGTTCGAGGAACATATTTCAGCTTTATTTTCTTTATCAAAGTCATCGAAAACATCCTCGGCTCATTTGAGATATGTGATTAACTCGGTGAATGCACATTTAAGCGCAATGTTGTCACTAGGTGATTACACAGCCATAGCGAATGCGATGGTAATACACATCGCCATGGAATGTGTCGATGCGGATACACAAGTGAAATGGGAAGAAAATGTAGATTATAATAAGCTTCCTACGTGGGAGGAATGCTCCTCCATTTTAACAAGGCGTTGTGAGAACCTTGAGGCCCGTGAATCGAAGCTTAAACAGGACGACAAAAAGCAGACAAATAGTCATAAGGTCCACGGTGGCAAACGTTACAATCCAACTACTCTCGCTGTGACTAAATCTTCGTGTGTACAATGTGGTGGCAATGGGCACAGTTTGCCCCAATGCTATCGATTTAAGGCATTAACCATACAAGAGCGTAGTAATGTCATAAAGAAGTCAAATCTATGTTACAAATGCTTAAAGAAGGGGCATTCTTTTCGGGATTGCACAGCTTCAAACTGCGGAAGGTGTAATAGCCCGCATCATCCTCTGTTACACAAAGATGCACCCGAAGTATCGGCTTCAAATACGAGTGAATATGCGCCTTCTACGTCGACACAAGCAACGGCCATAACGCAAATAGAACCTAGAAATGCAGTATTGAATCTTGTGGCCAAACCGGAGGTGCTTCTGGCTACTGCTGTTGTGTTGGTTAGAGATAATTGTGGAAAATATCACCGTGCTCGAGCTGTGTTAGATGCTGGAGCTCAGGTTAATTTAATGTGCGAAAACCTTGCTCAGAAGCTGCTTCTAAAAAAGAAGGTCTGTAACATTGAAGCCAGCTTAGCGGGGGAAGTGCCAACGTGTTTCAAGAGGGAGACAATCACCAGCATTAAATCATGTTTTAATGAATTTGAAGCTAGCTTAGAATTTTATGTATTGCCAAAAATTACAAGCAATAAACCGTCGGCGTTTTACGACATCGCTTCCTGGAACATACCTAAAAACATTCAATTAGCAGATCCGATGTTTAACAAACCATCTCGTGTCGATTTGTTGATCGGTGCAGAAATATTCTTTGACATGCTATGTGTTGGAAGAATTCATCTTCGTGACGACTTACCACGGCTGCATAAAACGTTACTGGGATGGATCGTAGCTGGCAAAAGCAAAGAAAACGTCACCAGTTTGCCAAAAATAGGAAATGTGTCTGTGAACAAAGTACAGATGGACACTGATTATGTAAATACTTTGGTGGAAAAATTTTGGCAAATGGAGCAAATTCCAAATAATACCGTTTTCCTGACTGAAGAAGAATTGCAATGTGAACAGATTTTCAACGAAAATATAAAGAGAGATAACAATGGCAGATTCATAACAAAAATTCCGTTCAAATCATCGGTAAGTGAATTGGGTTCGTCCTACAGTGCTGCCGAACGCCGATTTGTAAGCCTTGAGCAAAAATTAATAAATGATGACGAGACAAAGAGAGCCTATAACCAATTTATGGAAGAGTATTTAGCTTTGGGGCATATGTCTCGAGTAGAAGAGAGTGAGAGAAACAAAATAAAATATTATGCTCCCCACCAGATTATGTTGCGTCCCGATTCCACCAGCACCAAGCTGCGAGTGGTGTTTGATTGTAGTTGTAAAACAGATAGTGGGTGGTCATTAAATGAAGTTATGATGAAAGGGCCACGTGTGCAAGACGATTTGCTATCTATAATACTACGTTTTCGGTGCTATAAGTTTGCTCTCACTGCCGATGTGACCAAAATGTACAGGCAGGCTTGGGTTACTGAGGAGGACTCATATTATCAAGCAATTTTGTGGAGAGCTGCACCAAATGAAAAAATACAAGTCTACAAGTTACAAACGATTACATACGGCACTACAGCCGCACCATATCTAGCAACAAAATGTTTACAAAAGTTGGGTGAAGATTGTAGAAACCAATTTCCTCTCGCATCAGCAAAGATTTTGTCCGACTTCTATATGGATGATTTTATAAGTGGAGCAAATGATGAAAATGAGCTTGTTGAAATTTATAGGCAAGTCGCGGCTGTAATGGAGTCAGCTAAGTTTACACTGAGAAAATGGTTTTCCAATAGTAAAGTTTTCAATAAATTTGTACCGGATGCGGATAGAGAAAAAACAATACGGTTGAATGATGAGGAAATCATAAAGACACTTGGCATTGTCTGGGCGCCATTAAGCGACTCCTTTCATTACGTGTGGCCAAAATTAGATAGCTCGAGAGGCATTACAAAACGCATCGTCCTAGCAGAATTGTCGACGCTTTTTGACCCACTTGGTCTCATTAACCCAATTATAGTAAAAGCAAAAATATTTATTCAGGATTTATGGATTTTGAAAGTCGACTGGGACGAATCACTTCCCGTAAATCTGCATACTCAATGGGCCGATTTTCGAGAACGGCTAAAGGAAGTCGAAAAAGTTAAAATTCCGAGATCTGTTGTAGCCAAAAGTAAAGTGGTTCGAATTGAAATGCATGGATTTTCGGATGCATCAAAAAGAGCTTATGGCTGCTGTATCTACATAAGGTCAATTTCCGAAGACAACGTGGTTAGTGTCCATTTGTGGACAGCAAAGTCCAAAGTATCACCTCTAAAGACACAATCACTACCTAGACTAGAGCTACTAGGGGCTGAACTCTTAACAAAGTTGGTGATAAAATCTAAGCACAATTTCCCAGTCGATTTAGACGCTACTTACTTGTGGACCGATTCGGAAATAGTTTTGGCCTGGTTGAGTGAACACCCTTCACAGTGGAATGTATTTGTAGCCAATAGAGTTTCTTTCATCCAAGAGGAAACGAAAAGTTGTGTGTGGGGTCACGTACCAACTAAAGATAACCCTGCGGATATTATTTCTCGAGGTGCGTATGGTGATGAAATAATTAACTCCATTTGGTTCACAGGTCCACAGTTCCTAAAAAAACCCTTTGGCGAGTGGCCTCAAAATAAGATCAGAAAGCGGAACCCTATAATTGATATTGAGAGAAGCCAACAAGCAGTTCTATTTGTTGATATGTATAAGGACAAACAAAGTTTAGGAAATACTTCATTGATTCCTACTGAGAAATCAGAAATGTTGATCTGGATGGAAAAATACAGTGATTTCGAGAAACTGCAGCGTGTTGTCGTGAAATTTCTTGGTACTCGGCGGCAAGCGAAAACACCATGTGAAGAAAGAGAAGAAGCATTGATTCGCATTTGTTTTTGTCTACAACAATTTTATTTTCGAGATGAGTTAGAGCTGCTGTTAAATCATAAAACATTACCTGCAACAAGCAAATACAAAAGCTTAAGTCTTTTTGTAGAAAAAGGAAGTGGTGTACCACTTCTGCGAGTTGGTGGTAGATTGGCTCAATCTGACTTGCCGTATGATGCTAAGCACCAAATCTTGTTACCGAAACAGTCAGAGACGGTTCGAGCATTGGTTCGCTTTCTTCACTATAAAAACCTGCATGCGGGCACACAAGCACTTATGGCCATACTCAGGCAACGATTTTGGATCGTCCACTCCCGAGGATTGGTGCGTTCGGTTACTCGAAGTTGTGTTCGGTGTTTTCGATGTCGACCAAAACTAAGCCAGCAGGTCATGGGGGATTTACCAGCTGCTAGAGTGTCTGTGGCTAAACCGTTCGCAAGCACTGGTGTAGATTTCTGTGGCCCAGTGACAACAACATACAAGCTACGTGGTTGCCGCACTACTAAAAGCTACATCGCCGTGTTTATTTGCTTTGCGACAAAAGCGGTGCACATGGAGGTGGTTTCAGATTTGACAGCAAAAGCATTCCTAGCATCGTTGAAGAGGTTTGTAGCACGGCGTGGGTTGTGTTCAAGATTGTTTTGCGATAACGCCACAAATTTTGTGGGTACTCGGAGAGAATTAGAAGAAATGAAAAAACGATTTTTTGATGAACAAGTGCAAGGTAAAATCTCCAAATATTGTGCGGCGAATAATATCAACTTTCACCACATACCCCCAAGGTCACCACACTTTGGAGGTCTATGGGAGGCCGCGGTGAAGTCGGCCAAATACCACCTCAGCAGAATCTTAGGAAACGCTTTCCTAACTTTTGAAGAACTGGCGACAGTGGTGGCGGAAGTTGAGGCGGTGCTCAATTCACGACCGTTGACCGTAATATCCAACGATCCAAATGACGAGCAAGTTCTAACTCCAGCGCATTTTTTGGTTGGAGGACCTTTGGTTGGAATATCTGAGTCGACAACAGACAGCAAAGAATGGTCTCACTTAGAAAGATGGTTACGAATTTCTGCAATAAAACAGCATTTTTGGAAGAGGTGGTCTTCCGAATACCTGCACGAACTCCAGCAAAAGGTCAAATGGACAGAAGTCAAAAACAACTTAATGGAAGGTGACATGGTTTTAGTCGCAGAAGATAACTTACCACCCAAGACGTGGCTTATGGGGAGGGTAATCAACGTTATTAAAGATGAAAGGGGTTCAGTGCGAGTAGCAGACGTCAAAACGAAGCATGGAGAAATACGAAGAGCGATCCAGAAACTAGCCCCACTACCGAAAGAGATTTGATGTATTTATAGATACATCAAGGGCGCCGGCATGTTTGGAATTTTATACTGTTTTATATATTTTCTTTAAATTGAAACTTATGGTTAAAATTATTTAAATGTAACGGTCGATATAGTATGTGTTGTTATGTAGTGTTTATGATTCTTAGTATTACGATAATAATCATTGCTGAAAGCTTAGTTATAAGAAAAAGAACGAACGTTAAATTTTCTCTATATTAAGGCGATAAATGAGATGTGTGAGAGTTGTTGTCGTCAGTCCTCTGTAGCTGCAAGTAGTGTTACGCAATCTGGAACACCAATAAAATTTTGTAAAAAGTAGAACTAAAGATTTTTATTTATCCGTAAAACAACGTGATAACACCGTTGTTGACTCCAACAAGAAATACAATTCGATGTCCAATATTATTTCTTCTTAATACTATATACACGATAACACAAAACCGTCTTCTTTGATATATATATATATATATATTTATGTATAGTCTGTACTTTGCGCTCCAATTCAATTAGCGCTTTATGATAAGCAAACCGTCTCCACCTGTGTTCTTTTTCTCAATCATCGTCAAAAAATATCCTCACTGTCCATTTCTATCAATCATCATTTCAGTGGTACAAATCGACAAACAAAAAAAACCACTATGTCCCATTCATATAAAGATTCCATTCATCTAATCTCTCATTCATCTAAATGTCTCATTCAAGAAATAATCCCATTCAAGAAATGATATATTATAATTCCCCACTCTCCACTCCATCGAATCATTCTCCATGATATCTTGTTGGATCAGAGAGAGGCTCTCTCTAAACTTAACAAAGTTTGTGTCATAATCTCAATGAATTTTAAGGAGAAGGCAAAGGCATTAATGTAGTGTAGTGATGAAAAGAGGGGTTGAGAGATAAATAGAGGAAAGAAGTAAATCAACTTGAGAAAAACAAAAACATGAAACCAAGTCTAGGAGACAACTGTATTAAATTAACCTTTTAAGTTGCAAATAAAACAAAACGTACCATAGACCATACCGTCACAACACAGACAAATTTTCTTCATTTGTTTTTTCATGAAGTGGTAATTTCTATTGTGTTCCAGATGAAGAAAAATTGTCTGGAAACGGCCTATTGTCGGATATCGCAGGACGTAAATCATGATAAATCGCTTCAGATTTGCTTCCTACATCTACTACCTTATAATAGCAATTTCCAATCTTCTCTAATATCTTACCTTTTATAAATTTTGGAGCTAATTTGGTATTAAACCTGTTCAACTTATTACTCAATGCAAAGTTCTTTCTATAAATCTCGTCGCCGGGTTTGTAGTCTATCGAACGAGATCTTAAATTGTACCGATTTCGATTATTCTCATACGCTATTTCCAAATTGCGCCTAACCTTCTCTCTTATTATTTGTAATCGGTCGTCCGGCTCGATCCTTTCTCCCACCTCTAGATTATCCAACCGTCGCAGCAATTCATAGGACTGTGCATGTGTAATCATTTGGTTGCCAAATAGAACATAGAAAGGTGAATGCCCAATACTACTATGGATCATACTCCGTAAGGCAACAGAAATCTGACTTATATGGCAATCCCATTCCCTTTGATCCTGTTTTAGATATGATCTAACACCTTGCAATATAGAGCGATTCAGTCTCTCAGACGAATTTGACTGAGGGCTATTAGTGCTGTAAAAATGTGTCTAATTCCATATTTAGACAACAAAGAATTGAATAAAACCGATTTAAACTGGGAACCGTTGTCTGTGACGACGAATTCCGGAACCCCAAAAACGTGGAATATTTGTGTCTCCAAGTAGGAAGAAATTTCTTCGGCCGAAAACTTCTTCACTAATTTCAAAAACGGAAACTTTGTCAGGTGATCTAATACCACAAAAATCCCAATATGACCGGTCTTGGACCGGGGATATGGGCCCAAAAAATCCATAAAAAATCTCTGAAATGGCCGCCCAGATCTAATTTGTTCTCCCATTAGAGGTCTTAAGATGTTATTCGGTGCTTTCGCCAGCCTACAAATCTCGCAATGTAGTGACATTTTAGGCCAATAGAGATTCCGACGAATCCGCTCCAATGTTTTCCCGAAGCCAGCATGAGAAGAGTCAGGAGGGCAATGAGCTCTATGAATCACATCTTTGGTTAACCTTTTGGAACCCATAATTTCCACTCTGAAGCCTCATCGCACGCATCTGCCTTGGAGAACTCAGTTCTTTTATATACATATCCATCCACAACACATAAGTCGGGTAAGACGGGATTATTTTGTATGTCCTCACGAAGTTTCTTATATGTCCAGCCATGAAATGCTGAAGAATTGATATCAATCTCGGGTTTCACTGAGTCGAGAGATATGGCCTCTAGACTAAGTCTCGATAAAGCATCGGGAACAGTGTTAAGGCTACCCTTCCTGTGCTCTATCGTAAAATCAAACCGCTGTAGCTTCAATGACCATCGGACAAGACGACCATTTAGATCGGTTTGCCCCATGAGCCATCGAAGACTAGCGTGATCAGTCACAATTTTGAAGGGCAACCCCTCCACATATTCCCTAAACTTGCCTACACTTTTAACGACCGCTAGGCATTCAAGCTCCGTAATGGAGTAATTTCTCTGGGATTTGTTGAGCTTAATTGAATAATAGGATATTGGCCTCTCTATTCCATCATCGTCAGCCTGTGCCAGTACACCCCCAATACCCACTGTTGAGGCGTCACACTGGATGACGAAAGGCTTGTTAAAATCAGGTGTGATAAGTACCGGCGCTGTGGTAAGCCGATTCTTCAACTCTTCAAACGCATGATCTGCCTCATCTGTCCACACAAAACTTTTGGAACGTTTTGTCAAATCGGAGATGGGTGCAATCAAGGTTGAAAAGTTGTCGATAAATCGCCTATACCAACTGGCAAGACCCAGGAAACGGCGTACCTCCCGGATGGTTTTGGGAGGCTTTAAATCCTTAATGGCAGAAACTTTCGACGGATCAGCCTTTATGACACCGTTGCCGATCAAATACCCCAAGTATCTAACCTCGCGTATACACCAATGACACTTGGATATATTCACAGTCAATCCAGACATCCTCAAACGGTTTGCTATCTCGTTTAGCAGTTCCATATGTTCCTCAAATGTTTGTGAAAATAGGAGCAAGTCGTCCAAATACACAAAAACCCTACATCTCATAACAGTCGGGATCACGATGTCCATCAGGCGACTCATCGTTTGTGGTGCATTGGTTAACCCAAATGGCATAACCTTAAACCGATAGAGCGGTCTGTTGGGAACCGTGTAATGTTACGAGATTGTAGGGCTAATGGTATTTGCCAAAATGCACTCTTGAGGTCGAGTGAAGTGATGAACTGAGCACGGGGTAAACGCGAGAGGATATTATCAATTTTCGGCTGGGGATACGCATCCCTCACGGTAACAGCATTAACTCGTCGTGAATCCAAGCATAGCCTCACTTTGCCCTCCTTTCTCACTAATGTTACGGGGCTGCTCCATGAGCAGTTCGGTGGGGCGGGTTCAATAACACCCATATCTAACATCTTATCTACCTCCGCATGAATCAATTTCTCGATGGCCGGAGATACAGAAAAATATCTTTGCTTTATCGGTCTTGAACCCTCTTGAATCTCTATACTATGTTCCAAAAGCCTAGTCTTACCTAGACCATCTCGCTCATATGAAGGGAATAAAGCAATGATATTCTTCAATCTCTCCGACTGTTGTGGATTTAATTCATGCCTGTGCCCATCGCACAAACCCTCGTATTCCAATTGGCAAATCCCAAAATTAAGAAGTTTGAATGCCTTAACGAAATCCATGCCTAGATATAAGTCATTTTGAAGATCCGGTATTATATAAATTCTTATACGGTGTTCCGCCTTACGGAAAGAAATATCGACATCCACATATCCAATTATCCTATATCTAGCGCCTCCAGCTGCTGTAACCCATTCCCGTAATGGTTTATACTTAAATTCACCTTTCAGTAACTCATTCGCTGCTTTCCCTGATATGCATGATATAGAGGCACCTGTATCAACCAAACCGATTAAATCATTACCCAATAAATGTATTTTCGCATAAGGCCTAATATCGTTATCAAGTTTCGTGAATGAACACACAGATTTAAATAATCCTCCTCTAGTGGTCAAAACATTTTTCCAAAATAATCGCAAGCGTCTAGTGTTACGCCTTTGTCGTGCAGACTTATCATTTCCTCATGTATAATCAATTGTCTCGTTAAAAATCCGTGACCTAACCATTTTGTAATTTAACAATCTCTCGTGATAAGGTATCAACGGTCTTAAAATTGGTCTGTCTTTTGGTAAATCGAACATTAAATCTATAGTCTGGGTAGAAATTGATACAAAATTAGAAGCTTCGTTTATTTTTCCGAGCGGCAATCGCTCGCAAACCCGTTTCCCGAATTACCACAATTCAAGCAATTGGGTTTGTACACATTTTGGGCCCCACACCCATAACAGAATACTGCCCTATCCTCCAGACAATCTATGAACCGGTGGCCTGTCTTTCGGCAGTTCCAACATTCAAGTTCTGTCTTTCGTTTCAATTCAGAAACCTCCGACTGCTGTGACTCCTCAGAAAAATCACTAACAACTTCTCTGATTTGCTTCAGTGGTAAACGATTACTTCTCTCCTGTTCCCTTATGAGATTTTCCCGTCTAAGTACCAAAGTCCTTAGATGTGACACAGAATTTATGTGTACATAAAACAACTCCTTCCTTAAATAAGGTTTCAAATTCCTAAGCAATAATTCGACCATATCAGATTCACTAAGCGGACGCCTAAGACGGTCACATAATTGTAAAATTGAATTATAGTAAGTCTCGAAGCTCTCACCAGCTTGCTGTTTGCGTTCCCTAATCATTTCATGGAGGTCATGATCCGATAAATGATCTGCAAATTGAGTCCTTAGAGCGTTGCAAAGTGGATCCCATGTAACCTGCGGCACTGTTAATCTGTAGCGCCAGTACCATTCCCTAGCACGTCCCGAAAGTAGAACATGGAAATAATCGCAAATCAATTGAAAATTCCCATTTAAATTATCGGAAGTAAGAGTCTGAATGATGAATATAAATTTTCCCACAGGAAACGATGACGAATTGCCGTCAAATTTTATGTTCCAACTATTTATTATTCCTGAAATCCTGCTACTACTACTTAGGTCTGCGTCGTGATCTATTCTTTCGTTAATGGTACGTCGGGAATGTGATGGTAATGTTTGTCGGGGCCATTCTGGCAGACTATTCAAATCAATCTCATTCAATTTCTGTGAAAACCTTTCCACCATTTCACGAATTTGTGAAATTTCGCTACGCAATTCATCTGTGACTGAAGTAGAATTCCTCAATTGTTCTCCTCTGTTTATGACAGTGGAGTGTTGACCCCCACTACTTTCTACGAGAGGACCTCGAGGATTATCTCTGGCATTCCTTTCCATTGCCCTAGTCCTAACGCCTGTTTTTGGAATCGCACCCTGCGAACAACGATCTTGAATTTTATAAACCGTCAATGAACTATTATTCACATGTGATTTACACTCAGGACAATCAGAACTATTTCTTAACCAATTAAGCAAGCAATCCTGATGAAAAATATGTCGGCATTTAGTTATAACTAAGGCCCTAGAATTATCTAATATGACTGAACAAATGTTGCAATCTTGAGAATTCATTTCCGTTACTTGGTGCGAATGCTTTCATACATATTTTTAAATCTCAGAGAAGCCAAAAGAATACTGGAGTATTTTAAATATCTTCCCAAGGAAGAACTACAAACAATGACAAATGGTTGTGATAAATTAAGGCACATCCAATCTCTTGCCTCCAATTCAATTCTCAATCGGATAATAGGACATACAATAATATATCGTTATTATATTCCACATTGAAACTAAATTGGCCAAGAAACTGTTAGTGATAACTATTGACCCTAAAACAAACAAAAAGGAAAAAGCAATGTCCGAATGAAAAAAATGATTACTTCAAAAAAAGGATTGATTAAACCTTCACCTTACAGTATAATTAAGTCAATATATCCATTAATTTCCGTAGTCTTATTTCATCCTGCATTACATAAAATGTTTTGAGGCCGACATGATAATCTTGGATATCAGGTCTTACTTAGAATTTTAAATTTTCTTGATATATATTTTCTTTCTGAAGATTATACCATCGGGCACCACGTTGGGCGCCATTCTGTAACGGTAGATGGTTTCGATTCGTATATGTATTTCATTTCATTGATGGACCAAAGAGACGGCACGACATTAAGAGGCTAGGACTCGCCGGTTGGGGGTCTGGGTTCTTGTCTTTTGATCATCACTACTACAGATTTACAGAAACTGAGTCGTGCCATAAAGTAAGAATTGGGATTACGAGCTATATACATTTAGACTGAAACTAAATCCGAAATTATCATTATTTGTAAATGGACCGTAGATGTCTTGGCCATGCCCACACCATCCGATGTTTCTAAAATCGTTATCCATTCCAATTTATATTAGAAAACCCTAACTCCAAATCCTTTTGGCTCTCTTTGATTTAAATACTAGTTTAATTCATTTTAAAGAAAATTATGTTTATTTAAAGGTATATAAATTTAACGACAACAAAAACATGTACATATGGGGTTTAAAATAGCTTTGCAAATAAGTAAAATCTTTTTTATCAAAAGTAAGAATAAACATAATCCATATAAACAGTTTTATATAATCACTTACTCAAAATCCATTGGTGCAGAGGCCTTTGCAGTAAAGGATGTGTAATATTTGAATTATGTATACTTATACAATATTTTACTAAGTTCTAAATTATATGAATAATCACATTTATAATTAAGTTAGGTTTTCTTTTTTTTTTAGATTTTTTTTTTTTTGTGCAAGCTTATTAAACAAACACACATACATATATATTACAAACAATTTGTTTCACGCATTCTTTTTCCTTAAAAATTAACTTTTAATTAACGTCTATTAATCAAAATAATTAAAGGAAAAGAAACCAATCTTTACTTATAGTTTGTGAAGAGAAATCAACCGGTTTGATATTGTAAATATGAAAAGAACACAGTACAAAAAAAATTAATTCGTGAAGAAATTTAAGCAACTGTATGGATCTATCCAAATAGGGTATTAAAGTGTTTTCTGGAACTTCTCTGCACAGAAAAAAATATCACCAAAATATTTCCAATTAAAAAGTTAATTGAAGTTGAAAATTTTTTCAATTAATAAATTAATTGATACAATTAACTTTTTAATCATGATAGAAACATTAAGTTAATTAAGTCAATGATTGAAATTTTTAAAATGTTTAATTAAAAAATTAATTGATACAATTAACTTTTTAATCAAATTCGGAAGACTAATTCAGTTAAAAAAGTGCTGATTTTTTTTACTTTTTTAATTAAAAATGTATTTCAAACAATCATTTGTTAATCCAAATAAAAACTCTAAGCCAATCTAACTAAGTAAATAAAAAATTTTTACCTTTTTAAAAATAGTTAACTTAATAAATTAATTGCGTTTTGCAATCAACATCAATTAAATTTTTAATTGAATCAATTAAAAAATTAATTGAATTTTGCTGAAAAAATTAATTAATTTTTTAATCAAGAATTTTTTCTATGCCCAATTAAAACTGTGATTGATACTATCATTTTCGTGATTGAAGACATTTCAATTAAAAAATTAATTGGATCAATTAATTTGGTGATTGAATCAGAGAAAAAATTTTTTGTGTGTGCTAGGGCCTATGATTTACCGTACCGCTATTTCCATCCATAATGTGAAATTGCTTGTACACTGGATAAGAAGGGGGTTGATGATTGACCCGTTGTTGACTCCAACAAGAAATACAATTCGATGTCCAATATTATTTCTTCTTAATACTATATACACGATAACACAAAACCGTCTTCTCGTTTTTTTTTTCTTCTTTGATATATATATTTATGTATAGTCTGTACTTTGCGCTCCAATCAATTAGCGCTTTATGATAAGCAAACCGTCTCCACCTGTGTTCTTTTTCTCAATCATCGTCAAAAAATATCCTCACTGTCCATTTCTATCAATCATCATTTCAGTGGTACAAATCAACAAACAAAAAAAAAACGCTATGTCCCATTCATATAAAGATTCCATTCATCTAATCTCTCATTCATCTAAATGTCTCATTCAAGAAATAATCCCATTCAAGAAATGATATATTATAATTCCCAAGTCTCCACTCCATCGAATCATTCTCCATGATATCTTGTTCTCCCATGGATCAGAGAGAGGCTCTCTCTAAACTTAACGAAGTTTGTGTCATAATCTCAATGAATTTTAAGGAGAAGGCAAAGGCATTAATGTAGTGTAGTGATGAAAAGAGGGGTTGAGAGATAAATAGAGGAAAGAAGTAAATCAACTTGAGAAAAACAAAAACATGAAACCAAGTCTAGGAGACAACTGTATTAAATTAACCTTTTAATTTGCAAATAAAACAAAACGTACCATAGACCATACCGTCACACCGTCGGTCTTTAATACCCGGTTACATTTTCATTAAAGTGTTGAAAAGTGCGTTTAATTCCACTTTGTTTCCGTCCAAATATTCTACGTCAAAGTTGAATTCAATTTCGCTGTATTTCTCCATTTGATTACATTCATATTGTTGTGTTTTTTCTTTTGGTTTTTTGATCTTCGATCTGCATAGAAAAAACAAAAACAATTGCATTGGTTCTAAGCATTGGTTTGCCAATACACAGAAAAAAAATTCACGAAAATTTCTCCAATTAAAATCTTAATTGAGTTTAAAAAAATATTCAATTAAAAATTTAATTGATTCAACAAATTTTTTAATTGAAATAAAAATCAATCACACAAATTAATAGTATCAATTAAATATTTAATTGGATCAATTAATTTTTTAATTGACTGTCAATTAATTTTTTAATTGATACTATCATTTCTGTGATTGAAGACATTTCAATTAAAAATTTAATTGGATCAATTAATTTCGTGATTGAATTTCGTGATTGATTGAATCAGAAAAATTTTTTTTTGTGTGTAGTGAAGTGTTATACGGTTGCCGTTCCACTTGATATACACACGTACGCACACAGGTGTTACATCCAACATACGTTCGAACTGCATACACGTTGGTTTAATAGCGTGGGTCGCTTACGGCGCGAAATTATAAAAATAATTTTTGCAAGTTCAGTTCGAAAAAGTATTTATTGTTAATTCCTTCGGATATCGGTCGTTGACTATTATCGTTCGTGTTACGTGATAGTGTACCCTACGGTCGGTCGATATAAACAATAAAATAATAGTATTTGATATACATATATTATATTATTTTACTATTGGCATATTTGAGTTTCCACGAAACTTTTTGATTTTTATATTATTGTTGTTGTTGGACCTTACCGTTTGGTAGCGTGCATCTTACAGTCCGTGCACACTACAATCGGTCAAGTTGATATTTTACAATTTAAAGTTCACGACTTTTTATTGTTTTGTAATTTTTCCATTTGGCAAGTGATATACACTGGGAGAAATTTTGGATAATATATACACTGAGAGAAACTCTCTCGTAATATATAAAATTTTCAATTTTTCCAATAATTCGCCACGCGAAAATTATTCTTTGTATTCTACGATACACTGAAAATATTTTTTTGTATTCACGATACATTTGCAAAAATCTTTTGGTACACAGGGTACACTGGAAAAATATTGTAATATTTTCCAAATAAAGATTTTGCACATATTTCGCCACGCGAAAAAGGGTTTCTTGTATTTACGATACACTTGAAGAAACTTTACGTGTTTTCATACACTTGGAGAAATTTTTCGCCAATTTTTACAAAAAGTTAAAATACTTATAATTTACCTTACAGAGCTAATTTTAGCTGATATTTCCAATACACTATGAGGAAATTTGTGTATCGACGATACACTGTAAAAAATTGGTTGTACTCCGTACACTGTGAGAAATTTTCTGATCTCATGTTTTGTGTTTTTGTTGTAATTACGTCACCTTGTTCACATTTGTGGTACTTTCGGTACACTGCGAAAAATATTGTGTGTTGACGATACACATTTCGCATACACTGGGAAAAACTGCATTTTCATTTGTTCGACGACAAATCGAAGTAGCGTTTGGATCGATTTATACTCTTTTCGAGAGATTTGGAAATCACGTGTCAATTTCTTCGCCCTTTAAGTTTGACAGTACTTTGTCATAATGACTACTACACCATTAACTGCTTTCACAAGAGCAACTGACGCAGTAGTCCGATTTGAAACGAAGTTTCACAGTTTGCGAGACGATGATCTCACCGCCCATAGAGTACAATGTCATGGTTCCGAGGCTAAGTCGTTGTGGGAAAAAGTTAAGAGCTTATTCGACGAATGTCTTGACTTTGTGTCCACACAGAGCAACGCAACCGAGGCAGTCGCCGCAGCTGACAGCAAATATGACGTGGCTTATAATTGTTATCTGAACGTTATGGAATCAATTCAACGTAAATTGGATGCACTACGTGCACCACCGCCTGCTAAATCGCCTCGGTTGGAGGACCAAGGAGGCACCGTGGTGCAATGGTTAGCATGCCCGCCTTGCATACACAAGGTCGTGGGTTCGATTCCTGCTACGACCGAACACCAAAAAGTTTTTCAGCGGTGGATTATCCCACCTCAGTAATGCTGGTGACATTTCTGAGGGTTTCAAAGCTTCTCTAAGTGGTTTCACTGGAATGTGGAACGCCGTTCGGACTCGGCTATAAAAAGGAGGTCCCTTGTCATTGAGCTTAACATGGAATCGGGCAGCACTCAGTGATAAGAGAGAAGTTCACCACTGTGGTATCACAATGGACTGAATAGTCTAAGTGAGCCTGATACATCGGGCTGCCACATAACCTAACCTAACCTAACCTTGGAGGACCAAACATCACTTTTGAATGTTTATCATAGGTCCGATGACTCACACAGTTCTTCCGTTAGCTCTAGGAGAGACAATAGCTCCTCCCACAGTCTCAATCTGCCGCCATGTGATATAGATGTTTTTGACGGCGATTTTCTCAATTGGCCAACATTTAGAGATTTCTTCACAGCGGTATACATTAACAATAGCCGACTTAGCGATATTGAGAAATTGTGTCAGACAATTTATGCGTTCTCTGTCGACGACATCATCACCTCAGAACGTGTTCTAGGTTTCATAATCTTTCAGTTCTTGAGAGGATGAATATTGTTAAGCGCCATCAGTGCTGCATGAATTGTCTGTCCCGCAGACATGTTGCAGCTAATTGCCCCAGCGCATATGACTGCGGTAAATGTAGTAGAAGACACCACACTCTTTTGCATAGGGATATATCAGATAGCCCTAGAACTACTCCTGTCGTTTCTGCATCTGTTACACGGAATCCCGTACCGGTGTCATTGGATGCCAATGAACCTTCTACATCGACTGGCATTGTGTCAGGGACGTCGAGTAGACAGGTATTCTATACTTCACGTACTGGAAATGTATTATTAGGAACTGCAATGGTGAATATCGTTCACCAGGGTATCACGTATCCTGCTAGGGCCTTAATAGATCCCGCTTCGGAATCATCCTTTATTACGGAAGGATTGCGGAACCGACTTGGACTGAGTACGTCTTCGACTTCGGCTACAATTTCTGGTGTGAATCAAAGTGTTTCGATCACGTCGAGAGAACTTTGTTCACTTTGCATTGGCACCCCACTAGATGAGTCGCTCCTACTGGAGACTACAGCGTACGTTCTTCCGAACATTTCCGGCAACCTGCCATCTTTTTCTCTAGATCGTGACATTGTGTCTAGTATGCCAAATCTACGTTTGGCCGACCCCAATTTATTTGTTTGTCGTCCTGTTGACCTTCTATTGGGCGCGGATCTTTATCCGAAAATTTTATTGCACGGTACTCGGACGAATATTTTGGGATCGCTACTAGCGCAAAACACAGTCTTCGGCTGGGTTGTCACGGGTCCTATTCCTTCCTCGAATATTTCTGTCTACACGACTACTGTGGACCTCTCCAAGGAAAATGGTCTTGACGAGACACTTCTCCGCACTTTGGGAACTTGAAGAGCTTCCCCGACGTCCTCTCTTATCTGATTTACATAAGTTTTGCAAGGAAAATTATAAAACGACATCCCGACGGTATTCTGAGTGAAGATACTCTTCCTCTTGAAACTTATTTCTTCGGACAAATCGGAAATCAAGGACGGGTTGCCTGACACAATTTCTTCGAAATTAGACATCCCTCTTGTGAAAACCATGAATTAAGACGATTCACCACGACTTTGTCCGGGGGTATATACAGTTATACCATATGAGGCCATTTTAGGTTACGCCTACAAATGAAAATTTGTTATCTGTCATCCACCGATAGAAAGACAATTTGATTTCGATTGGTTTTCACTGCCTTGAATGACATTTTTACACGTCGGTCCGACTCAACAATCAGACTTTTTTCTCCTCGTTTTGAGGTGGAGGTTGTATAAATTCGTATACAATTGCGATATCACACAGATGTATACAGACATATATATGTTGACCCGTCCTAGACATTTCTGCATTGAATACAGTTAAGATATTCTCTGCAAAATATTATCCGGAACTTTTAGTTACAGACAGTGACTTGGACAACTTTTGCTTTTGGTTGACGGCTCGGAGAATGTTTCCTCTTTATGTACACGTCCTACGGAAGTGCATGTACGTTGACGACGTATTGACGGGGTACCATATTTTGAATATGCGTCTGGTTCAAAGGGCAATATACACCACAATTCTGAGCTGTCTTCTCACATAGAACGCGACGCTATTTTACCACTACTGGTTTTAACAATGAGATTATGTGCAATGCTATACAGGTCACGCCTCGATGATAACCCACGGTTATATTTACAAAACTGTCTGCTTTTCTACGAAAGCGGTAACTTACACGCCACCCCATATCACACTTGGGTGTAAGGTAGTCTTCAACTGCCTTCTGACTTTACGAGTCCTCGACACCCGGCTCTTCCGAGTCAAATTTTTTAAAAATTTTAATAACAACGATCGGGCTTGACGAGTCCATTTACGATCGCGTGCTTAACGAGCACATTTGTAAATAATAATATGAATTTGTTTTTGAAAAAATGAAACATGAATTGGAAACCATGACAAGAGAAAAAAAGAATTGAACTAAAATAAAATGCTCATTTTTGTTAACTGAAATGTACATTCTGTATACTTTCACTATTTCCTTATTGAACATGTAAATATTATTTAACTTATTTTTAAATTTTGCAACATGGCTGGATGTTGCAAGGCGGGCGGCAATGTTTAAGTTCAAATGCCGTTTTATTAGTTTGGTTCAATCATATAATCGTTTTTAAGTGTAATCCCGCCGTTAGGATTTGTCTACACCTTCTCTGCCTTTCGGTACGACAATAAGGACATTTTCTAACGTCAAATGTCATCAACCCCCGCCTTTCGACATTCAAGCTTTTTGACATTTACTTTGAGACTCTCTCGCTTCTACGAAGGTAAATATTGCTTGATGAACAATAATTAATTAAATAAAGCCCATACATTTTGGTTCAAATTCTAAACCAGTGCCTTTTTATTTTTTCTACTTTTATGCCACGCATTCAAAGTATATGTTTACATAATCAATATTTATAAGCAACCTTTGTATTTTAAATTACTCCAAACAGCTATACATATGTACTGAGTATTTCCTCACTTAAATAAAAACTATGCAATTCAATACTCAACGTAAACGATACTTAACGTAAAAGAAAAATGGAGTTTAGCAAAACCATTAAGCCGTTAACTGAAGAATCTGATTGGGCAATCTGGAAAAGAAAAGTCAAGGATCTTTTAGAGTTTTATGAAGGTGCTCTGGATGTGGTTTCAAGAAAAATCAAAAAGCCAGAACCTTTAAGAGAAGGAGCCTCGGATGTCCATGTAAAAGTTTACAACACTAGGTACGCATTTTACGGGAAAACCAACAGTCTTGCCAAAACGATAATTACCAGCACAATATCTGATGAAATATATGTCAAGGTTATGGACAAAGAATCGGCTGATGATGTTTGGAAAGCATTGAACCAGCAATTTGAAGCAACATCCAAGGACCAACTTTTTAAGATGTGCATAGAACTTTTTTCGTTTGTGTGGGTAGAGGATTTGGACGTTTCCACACACATTTCAAAACTTAAAAGTTTGTGGACAGAAATTAATGCTGGTTTAGAATTAAAAGGCAATCAGCAACTTCCAGAACTGCTTTCAATTTGTAAAATTCTGCATGTGCTACAACCGTAAATGTTCAAATCAAGTTGAATGATGTTAACTAGAGATGAGGACAAGTCGCTTGTAATGCAGCTTTGTTTAACTATATGAACGAAATTTCAAGAAGAACGATAATGTTGAAGATCAAGAAGCTTTAGTCATCAGTGAGAAGTACTCAAAAAACAAAAAGGTAGGTACTAAGAAGGAAAGTATTTGCCACTACTGTAAGAAAAAAGGTCATTGGATAGAAGAGTGTCGCAAATGGATTGCAGACGGAAAGCCTTCGAAGTCGAAACCAAATACGGATCATACAAACGTACCATTACATACGATGGAAAATGTAATAAATATGGCAGACTCAGGTGTGGAATGGTGGGTTGATAGCGGCGCAACAAAGCATGTGACCAATTCAGACAAATATTTTGTTGAATATGAAGAATTTGATCAACCTAACTCCATACATTCTGCAGGAAAAAAAGCTTAAGGGCAATTGGCAAAGGAATGATAGAACCAGTAGCGAAAATCGGTAACAAGGAAAGAGGTGTAACGCTGAACGACGTGTGGTATGTTCCAACAATATCGCGAATCAATTTTAGCTACACACGACAGAAATCCAAATAGCAAATTTACATCTACCTCAAAAGAATGCAAGTTTTATGTTAATGGAGGACTTGTAGTACAGGGCCAACGAGAAGTCAATGGGACATTGTACAAGTTAAATGTTCGTCCATTGTCACATAGGAAACCTTTTGGAAGACGTGATGCTGCGAGTGAACCTGGAGAAGTAGTATCAACAGACCTATTTGGTCCTTTCCCCCCTTCATTTAAGGGATACAGGTATCTTTTAGTATTCAAAGAGCACTATACAAAATATCGATATGTATATTTTTTGATACAAAAATCTGAAGCCAAAGATTCAATAAAAGAAATGCTAACGCATGCCAAATGTCAAGGGCACAAAGTCAAAACTCTAATTAGTGACAACGGTGGCGAATTTAAAAATGAGGAAGTAAAAAAAATTCTTGCTCAGCTCGGAGTCGATCATAAGTTGACTGCTCCATATACTCCACAACAAAATGGGTGTGCTGAAACAGAAAATAGAACAATCGTAGAAATGGCAAGAACCTTTAAGTACGTAAATAAAGAAATTTAATTTCCGGAATCTTTATGGTGCGAATTTGTAAAGTCAGCAATTTATATACTAAACAGAACAGGAAAGTCTTCAGAAGCTCATTAAAGCCCATTTAAAAAATGGTATAGCAAGAAACCAAGAATTCAACACTGCGAATCATTTCGTCAGTTTGTTATATGCACATTCCAAGTCAAAAAAGGAAGAAATGGACAAAAAAGCTGAAAAGGGATACTTAGAAGGATATGATGGAGACGAACGATAATAGAACAATAAGTACGAATTTATATTCCAGATAAAAGAGCCGTTCTTGTTTCGAGAGATGTGAAATTTGTGGAGAAATCAAATAACAATCATATCGTTGAAAAATCACCAATTAAATTAAGTCAAAATTCTAACAGGAGTTCTCACACCTTTAATTTGTCAACAATCAAACGTGCAAATGATATCATTCGAGATGAACGAGCAGATTGGTTAAAATATGGAACTACAAGATGATGAACTAGCAGAAGATTTACCAAATATAGAAGAACAGAATGTAACAGACAACAATCAGGAAAATATTTCAGAAACAAATGCAAATTCTGACAGTTATTTTGAAGGCTTCGAATATGCTTTATCAGAAGGAAACAACATACAAGTATGTAATGAAGAAATTTGCAATTTCAGGCAATTAAGAAATAGAAGAGTACTAATTCAAATTTTTTTCATGATGAATCAGCTATGATATCCCATGAGTTTGTTAATAGTATACAAACCCCAAATTCGTATTCTGAAGCTATAAGATGTGAGCAAAGATCAGAGTGGTTAGCTGCCATGGAAAAGGAAATGACTTCATTAAATGAAAACAAAACGTGGGTGCTTACTGAACTTCCGAGGGGTGCAAAAGTACTTTCATCAAAATGGGTCTACAGAGTAAAAACAACTGCGGATGGGATATAATCAGACAAAAGGCCTTGATTACGACCAAACTTCTAGTCCACAATTCGATTGCTGTTGAGTGTTGCTGCAACAGAAATGATGCATTTGGCACAGTTTATGTTTCAACGCTTTCCTTTATGGGAAGCAGAATGAAACTATTTATATGAAACAACCTAAAGGATTTGATGATGGGACAAACAGAGTGTGTTCTCTAAAAAGGAGTCTGTATGAACTTAAGCAAGCACCAAGGTGTTGGAATACCAGAATGCGAAATTTTTTAAAATTAAAATTGCAATTTAAGGTAAGTTCTGCTGATAGCTGTTTATACATAAGAGAGAAACAAGGAAAAAAAGTGATTCTTTCTTTCTGTAGATGACGGTTTAGTTGCTGAGATGAACGATTTGAAAATCTTTCTAGATGAACTTAAAACCGAATTCAAAATTACGCACAAAGACGCCAACCATTTTCTTGGTTTAGAAATTGAAAAGTCGAATGAATATGTAAAAATTAGCCAAAAATCATATGCCAGGAAAATTTTAGAGAAATTTAATTTCTCGGAGTGTATAGCAGTATCAACACAAATGGAAAATGTAGCATCCAGTGCAGAAAGTCGAAAATCTGAAAATAATTTTCCATATCGACAAGCAATTGGTACTATAATGTATTTAACCCTCTAATGCCCAAGGCCACCTTTAGGCGGGCTTCATTTTATAAGGAAGCATATTGTGTATAAATATCCATCATCATTAAAATATTCGTTTTTAAATTCATATTCGTCACTAAGTATCCTAGTAGTAAAAAAAATGGATTAAATGCATGATAGTGCACATATGCAATTATGTGGCATATATGCAATGACAGCTCATATCGGCTAAAACGCATGAAATTGCAGATATGATATCATTCATCGTAGAGCACTTGTAAATATAATTTGTTTTATAAAACTATATACGTAGCGTTTAGAATAAACATTTCATTTTATATTTACATTTAAAAAAATTTTAAGAAAGTTTCATAATATTAAAACAAATAAGTTCAATTTTTCGAGGAACTCAAAATACTTATTTTAAATTGGCTTTATTTAAATGTAATTGTTACGATACTGTATAAAACTTTTATCAAATATAATCTACGGCTTGCAAAATGTAAATAACAAAAAAAAAATTATGGTAAAATATGTAAAAGAATAGGAGCTAGACAAGCAAGAAACTAACATTGCATATATGCAATGTCATGCAACGAAGGGTTAATTCACATTGGCTTTATGTACATTAATAATACTGATAAAGCAGACTTGATACTGTTTGCTTAAACTAAGTATAATTATGGACCAATGTAGACCAATTTTTGCATGTTTGTTAGAGACCATATACTAATACCATGTACCAAATTTCAGCCGGATCGGATGAAATTTGCTTCTCTTAGAGGCTCCGCAAGCCAAATCGGGGGATCGGTTTCTAACATATGGGGGGTATATATAATTATGGACCGATGTGGACCAATTTTTGTATGGTTGTTAGAGACCATATACTAACATCATGTACCAAATTTCAGCCGAATCGGATGAAACTTGCTTCTCTTAGAAGATCTGCAAGCCAAATTTGGGGGTCCGTTTATATGGGGGCTATAAGTAAAAGTGGACCGATATGGCCCATTTCCAATACCATCCGAACTACATCAATAACAACTACTTGTGCCAAATTTCAAGTCGATAGCTTGTTTCTTTTGGATGTTAGCGTGATTTCAACAGACGGACGGACGGACATGCTCAGATCGACTCAGAATTTCACCACGACCCAGAATATATATACTTTATGGGGTCTTAGAGCAATATTTCGATGTGTTACAAACGGAATGACAAAGTTAATGTACCCCCATCCTATGGTGGAGGGTATAATAAAGCATACTTGATACTATTTGCTTAAACTTGTATTGGTAATTTATTTTTCGTTTGTCTAAAGGTATGCTATGGGTAAACGAAGTTATCTACTTCATTCAAACTCACAACGACCGTTGTCTCTATACGAGATTAATAATACTGATAAAGCAGAATAGAGCTCTAATAAGAATTATTCTATCGTTAATTTATATTTTTATAACCTGCGCCACACTGTGGAACAGGGTATTATAAGTTAGTGCATATGTTTGCAACACCCAGAAGGAGACGAGATAGACACGTGGGTGGGTCCCTGAGTCGATCTAGGCATGCCCGTCCGTCCGTCTTTCTGTGAACACATGCTCGAAGTCTAGGTCGAAGTTTAAGTCCAATCGCCTTCAAATTTGGCACAAGTTCTTGTTTTGGTTCAGAATAGAACCCTATAGATTTTGGAAGAAATCGGTTCAGATTTAGATATAGCTCCCATATATATCTTTCGCCCGATATTCACTTATATGGACCCAGAAGCCAGAGTTTTACCCTGATTTGCTTGAAATTTTGCACAAACATAACACTCGGTCGTATAGTCAAGTGTGCAAAATTTGATTGAAATCGGTTCAGATTTAGATATAGTTCCCATACCAGATTGTTCCAAAAACATTAACAGACTGCTTAAGTTAACGTTTTCCAGGTCCGCCAGTAATCTTAAGCTATATGCTCCTAAAATTCGCTTACGCCTTACACAAAATGACACTCACACAAGCGGTGTTTAATTCATTCCTTTTCCTCCGCATCATGACAGCTTTAATTATTCAACCGTCGACCATCATAACAGCCTTCTCACGCAGTAAGAGCTTGAAGGTTGCCAGAGACATACCAACAGATTCTAGTTCCCCTGGAATATGTAAGGTAGCTCCTAGCCTTGCTAACACATCTGCTTCGCAGTTCCCCGTTATGTTCATATGGCCAGGTACCCATATTAGGTGAATATTGTACTGCTCAGCCATCTCGTTAAGAGATTTGCGGCAGTCGATGGCCGTTATTGAGTTTAGGAACACAGAGTCCAAGAATTTTATTGCAGGTTTGCTGTCTGAGTACAGGTTAGGTTACGTTAAGTGGCAGCCCGATTAAGATTCAGGCTCACTTAGACTATTCAGTCCATTGTGATACCACATTAACTAAAAGTACCTATTACATATGGACAATTATAGTTTTAACCGCTGAACATTCTTGATTATTTTTCTTTGTTGAACCAACCAGATTGTTCCAAAAACATTAGCAGACTGCTTAAGCTAACGTTTTCCAGATCCGCCAGTAATCTGAAGCTATATGCTCCTAAGAGTTGCTTGCGCTTTACACAAAATGCAGGACACTCACACAAGAGGTTTTTAATTGATTCCTTTTCCTCCGCATCATGACAGCTCACACAATAGTCATTATACTTCGCGCCTATAGTTTTTGCAAAATCGCCTATCAGGCAGCGACCCGTTGTAGCAGATATAAGTAGTGATATCTGACGTCTCGAGAACACTAGCATCTCATTGAGAGATTTGCGGCAGTCGATGGCCGTTTTCGAGTTGATGAACACAGAGTCCAAGGATTTTATTGCAGGTTGACTGTCTGAGTATATATTAATGCCCACATTTTTGGAACATTACTTCTCAGCCAATTCGCCACTTCTCTAATTGCAAATATTTCAGCCTGAAAAACACTACAGTGATTAGGTAATCTTTTCGCTATTGGAAGTTCCAGATCATTAGAATAGACGCCGAACCCCAATTGTCCATCCAATTTGGAACTATCAGTGTAGAAATCTATATATTCTTTATCCCCTGTGTGCGCCACCCCTCACTGTTGGGGATTAGAGTCTCAACTTGTTGTCGAAAAGTGGACTCGCCAAAGTGTAATCCACTACGTTAGGCACATCTGGCATTATTTTGAGGACCGAACTGTGACCGTAACTTTTTTCCGACCACAGCGATAGCTCGCGCAACCGCACAGCCGTTGTTGCAGCTGACTGTTTGGCCAAAATGTCTAAAGGCAATAGATGCAGCATGACATTAAGGGAATTTGTTCCTGTCTTGCTGAGCACGCCATACGCTGAACTTTGTCTAAACTTGTCGGCTGGTGAAGTGCCGGCCACCAGACTACAACACCATATACCATTGTAGGTCTAACACTGCCGTGTATAGTCAATGCACAATTTTTGGTTTTAGTCCCCACTTTTTTCCTATTACCGTTTTGCACGAGTACAAAGCTACCGTTGCTTTTCTCGCCCTTTCTTCAATATTAAGCTTAAAGTTCAGCTTCCTGTCCAAAATAACGCCAAGGAAATGGGCCTAACCGTGGGAGTTTTGCGATCTTTGCAGTACATGACTAGTTCTGTCTTTGCAGGATTTACCCCAAGACCATTCTCTTTGGCCCATTTCTTAGTCATCCAGAGGGCCCTCTGAATAATATATCTAATTTTTCCCCTGACTGCTAGAGCCGTATCATCTGCGTATGCCACCACTTTTATCCTTTCTTTTTCTAGGGTAACCAGAAGGTTATTTATAGCAACATTCCAAAGAAGAGGTGATAGAACTCCTCCTTGGGGAGTGCCTCTGTTCACATACCTTTGTATGTTTGCTTGTCCTAGTGTGGCTGAAATACGTCTCTTCATTAGAAGTTCGTCTAACAGCCTAAGTATACATGGATCAACATTCACGGTTGTCAGTCCATTTAATATCGAGCTCGGATGGACATTATTGAACGCCCCTTCGATGTCTAGAAACGCCACGATTGTGTATCCTTTGACAGATAGTGAGCTTTCAATAAAGCTGACTAGTTCATGTAGTGCGGTCTCAGTAGACCTGCCCTTCGAGTATGCATGCTGTCGTTTCGAGAACAAACTTGAATCAATGCTAGTTCTAAGATAAATATATATCATCCTCTCCAGAGTCTTAAGTAGGAATGAGGATAAGCTGATTGGTCGGAAATCCTTCGCTCTCGAGTAAGAGGCTTTTCCCGCTTTAGGTATGAAAACGACTTTTGCTTCCCTCCACTTTCCTGGGATATATGATAAGTTGATACATCGTTTATATATCGCCGACAACCAGGGGATAATTTTGTCAGTCACTGCTTGTAACTCCGCCGGAGTAATTCCATCAGGTCCGGGGGATTTGAATGGTCCAAAGCTATTTAACGCCCATCTTATTCTAGATTCCGATACAATTTCCTCGATAGGAAACGACCGCTGAACCACTGTTCAACCGTCTGATTTCCAGGAAAATGTGTGTCCAATAGTACCTCCAGCGTCTCCTCACTGGATGTTGTCCAATTGCCCTCCGATGTTTTAATGAAACCTGGAGCGGAGTTGGTGGATGCTAGAACCTTCCGTAGTCTGGACGCCTCGGACGTATTCTCAATACTGCTGCAGTAATCATTCCAAGAGTTATGCTGAGCATTTCTCAGTTCTCGCTTGTATCCTCTCAGATTCTTCTTGTAAGCGTCCCAATCCTCAGGGGCTATAGTGGACTTTGCCTTGTTAACGAGCTTCCTACAGGATTTCCTCATATTACTTAATTCCGTAGACCACCATGGTGGTCGATTTTTCCCCCTTGGCTTCCCTCTAGGTCATGAAGCCTTCAGTGAGATGTTGAAGGCCGTAGTAATCCGCTTCACTGCGTGTTCGATATCTTGCACATTTCTCATATTTGTCTGTTATTTCTGGTATCATCATATTGAACGATTCCCTATACCTACTCCAGTCAGCTTTCCTAACATTTGGCGGAAATATGGTCTCGGTGGTATGAACATCAAATTTTGAAACTGATGTAGCGATGATCTGAGAAGATGTGTTCACTTAAAACCTGTCACTCAGATATCATTTCATTCAGTTCTTGCGAGGCCAAGGTGATGTCCAAAACTTCTTGCCTGTTTTAAGTGACAAAGGTTGGGGCATATCCCTTGTTGCAAACTACCCGATTAGTACGCAAAATAAACTCTATTAGCGACTCTCCCCTTGCATTAGTATCACTACTTCCCCATATACTATGATGCGCATTCGCATCGCATCCCATAATGAGTTTCGTCTTTGTTTTCAGTGACTCCTCAACTAAGATCTTAACGGCACATGGAGGCATCTCCCTGTCATGTCCCATGTAGACCGAAGATATCCAATATTTGCATTTGGCTATTTCTAAATTGGCAACGACAGTGTCTGCACTTCTCCCTTATCTCTGAGCGCTGCCCGATTCCATGTTAAGCTCAATGACAAGGGACCTCCTTTTTATAGCCGAGTCCGAACGGCATTCCATACTGCAGTGAAACCACTTAGAGAAGCTTTGAAACCACCAGAAATGTCACCAGCATTACTGAGGTTGGATAATCCAAGACTGAAAAACTTTTTGGTGTTCTGTCGAGGAGGATTGTGTCTGCAAGGCGGGTATGTAAGTATAACATTATTAATGCCAACATTTTTTGGAGCATTACCTCAGGCGAATTGGCTGAGCATTACCAATTCTCAGTCATCCGGAGGGCTCTCTGTATAACACCTCTGATTGTGGATGGGAATTTTCCCCTGACTGCTAGAGCCACATCGTCTGTGTATGCCACCTCTTTTATCCTTTCTTTTTCTAGGGAACCAGAAGGTTGTTTCACTAGGAGAGGTGATAGAACTCCTCCTTGGGGAGTGCCTCTGTTCACATACCTTTGTATGTTTGCTTGTCCTAGTGTGGCTGAAATGCGTCTTCTCATTAGCAGTTCGTCTAGCAGCGTAACTATACCTGGATCCACATTCAGAGTTGCCAGTCCATTTAATATCGAGCTCGGGTGGACGTTATAGAATGCCCCTTCGATGTCTAGAAACGCCACGATTGTGTATTCATTGACAGATAGTGAGCTTTCAATAAAGCTGACAAGTTCATGCAAAGCGGTCTCAGTAGACCTGCCCTTCGAGTATTAGAGTTGGGCGATCCCGGCTCACTAAAGTGATCGGTCTTTTCAGATCCGCCCCTAAAAAGGAACTAGTTCCACCATTTAGTTCCACAGCTCCTTTTGGATCCGGATAAGGAAAGTGCTTAAAGAATCACATATATAGGCATTTTCTTTTAGCTCCGCAAGAAAATAAAAATCATGAACACTAAATTTAAATAAAACATAAGTGTTTACAAGAATTTAATAAAATTTCTTGAACAGTAATTTGTATAATAAAAATTTTGTATAATTAAAATTAGATAATGGTATAACTCTGTAGAAAAACTTTCAGATATCAATACTAATACAAAGATCTACATTCATTTTAGAAATATCGTGTTTAAATTTTTTCATAGAGAAAATCAAAAGTTACTATGTAAAAAATTATTTTGCCAACTTTAGACCAAAAGGGTTCGCCTTTCGTTTATGATATGTTTCTATTGCGTAAAATTTTCTTCCGCATTGTACAGGTTTTGCTTATTTATATAATTTTTGTAAAGCATGTTGGTATTGATATTTAGGTTGGAACAGTTTCGATATCTTCATTAAGGATCTGGCAACTTCAATGAGCGAAAGAAATGGAATTAGTACACAACGAAATGAATATAAGGAGCTGATGAGCTGAAAGAGTAAAGGTATCGGATCCAATTCATTTAGTTCCAGCCATGGAATAGTTCGCTCCGGAACTACCCAACTCTATCGAGTATGCATGCTGTCGTTTCGAGATCAAACTTGAATCGACGCTAGTTCTAAGATAAATGTCTATCATCTTCTCCAGAGTCTTAAGTAGGAATGAGGATAAGCTGATTGGTGGGAAATCCTTCGCACTCCAGTGAGAGGCTTTTCCCGCTTTAGGTATGAAAACGACTTTTGTTTCCCTCCACTTTTCTGGAATATATGCTAAATTTATGCATCCTTTATATATCACCATCAACCAAGGGATAATTCTTTCTGTCACTGCTTGTAACTCCGCCCCAGATAAACCGATCCCCAATCACACTAAAATTAGTCCATATCGGTTCATTAGTGCATATAGCCCCCGTGTAAACCTACCCCATATTTCAATTCCTTTATTTTTCTATTTTTTATACCCTGCACCACACTGTGTAACAGGGTATTATAAGTTAGTGCATATGTTTGCAACACCCAGAAGGAGACGAGATAGACATATGGTGTCTTTGGCAAAAATGCTCAGGGTGGGCTCCTGAGTCGATATAGCCATGTCCGTCTGTCCGTGAACACATTTTTGTAATCAAAGTCTAGGTCGCATCCACACCACACTGTGTAACAGGGTATTATAAGTTAGTGCATATGTTTGCAACACCCAGAAGGAGACGAGATAGACATATGGTGTCTTTGGCAAAAATGCTCAGGGTGGGCTCCTGAGTCGATATAGCCATGTCCGTCTGTCCGTGAACACATTTTTGTAATCAAAGTCTAGGTCGCAATTTTAGTCCTTAGTCGACTTCAAATTTGGCACAAGTATGTATGTTCAGATTTAGATATAGCTCCCATATATATCTTTCGCCCGATATGGACTTATATGGCCCCAGAAGCCAGAGTTTCACCTTAATTTGCTTAAAGTTTTGCACAAGAAGAACAATTAGTACTATAGTCAAGTGTGCCAAATTTTATTGAAATCGGTTCAGATTTAGATATAGCTCCCATATATCTTTCGCCCGATATGGAGTAATACGGTCCCAGAAGCCAGAGTTTTACCCCAATTTTGAACTAGAAATACAATTAACAGGTTAGCTGATAAGTCCCCGGTCTGACACATAGATGGCGTCGCTAGTATTAAATGCATATTATTTTTATATAGTACCAACCTTCAAATGATTCGTGTCAAAATGTGACGTCTGTAAGTCAATTAGTTTGTGAGATAGAGCGACTTTTGTGAAGCAACTTTTGTTATTGTGAAAAAAAAAAATGGAAAAAAGGAATTTCGTGTTTTGATAAAATACTGTTTTCTGAAGGGAAAAAATACGGTGGAAGCAAAAACTTGGCTTGATAATTAGTTTCCAGACTCTGGCCCAGGGAAATCAACAATAATTGATTGGTATGCAAAATTCAAGCGTGGTGAAATGAGCACGGAGGACGGTGAACGCAGTGGTGGTTACCGACGAAAACATCAAAAAAATTCACAAAATGATTTTGAATGACCGTAAAATGAAGTTGATAGAGATAGCAGAGGCCTTAAAGATATCAAAGGAACGTGTTGGTCATATCATTCATCAATATTTGGATATGCGGAAACTCTGTGCAAAATGGGTACGTGTTGATGATTCTGAGCGGTGTTTGCAGCTGTTAACTCGTAATACATCATATACATAAAGAGCTAGAATTACTTTTTTTCCTTGTTTCTCTCTAACGTATAAACAACTATCATCAAAAGTTATTTTAAATTGCAATTTTGTTAAAAAATTTCGTATTCCAACACCTTGGTGTCTGCTTCAGTCCATACCAGCTCCTTTTTGGAGAACAAACTCTGTCCCATCATCAAATCCTTTAGGCTGTTTCATGTAAATAGTTCCCCATAGAGGAAAACAGTTGAAACATCAAATTGCGCCAAATGAATCCTTTCTGTTGCAGGACTAAAAGTTTGGTCGTAATAAAGGCCTTTTGTCTAATTATATCCCTTGATAACAAGTATTGCTTATCCGCAGTTGTTTTTACTTTGTCGACCCATTTTGATGGAAGTACTTTTGCACCCCTCGGAAGTTCGGTAAGCACCCACGTTTTTTTTTTTTTTTTTTTCATTTAACGAATTCATTTCCCTTTCCACTGCAGCCAACCACTCTGATCTTTACTCACATCTTGTGGCTTCAGAATACGTATTTAGGGCTTCTATGCCATTAACAAACTCATGGAATATCATAGCTGATTCATCATGAAAAAAAAATTGAAATTATTACTCTTCTATTTCTTAATTGTCTGAAATTTCAAATTTCTCCATAAGATTCTTGTATATTGTATCCTTCTGATAAGCAACGTCGAATCCTTCAAAAGCACTGTCAGAATTTGCATTTGTTTCTGAAATAGTTTCCTGATTGTTGTCTGTTATATACTGTCTTTCTATATTTGGTAAATCTTCTGCTAGTTGATTATCTTGTAGTTCCATATTTTGACCAGTCTCATTTGGATTTTTTTCAATTTCGTCATCTCGAATGATATCATTTACACGTTCGAGTGTTGACAAATCAAAGTTGTGAGAACTCTTAACATTTTGATGTAATTTAAATGGTGATTTTTCAACGATTGTTATTTGCTTTCCCCACAAATTTCACATCTTTCGAAACATGAACGACTTTTTTATCTGGAATGTAAATACGAAATCGTATAACTGTAGCAATGATTTCTCCTCAAGTAAGGAAATATTTTGTGTATGTGACAATGGGCGAACATTTTCTGCATTCGCTAATTTGCTATTTCGATTTCTGTCTTGTGTAACTAAAATTGAAAAGATTTAGAAATATTTTTGGAACATACCACACGTCGTTCAGCTTTAAACCCCTTTGCTTTTTACCGACTTTGATACTAGTTCTATCATTCCTTTGCCAATTTCTTTGCCAATTTCTCTTAAGCATTCTTTTAGTGCAGAAAGTAGTGAGTTAGGTTGTTCAAATTCTTCATATTCAACAAAATATTTGATTTGATTTGAAATATTTTGATCCTCCAGTGAACGGCTTGATAGTTTTGCTAAAATCTATTTTTTTCTGACGTTAAGCATCGTTTTTTCAGATTTCTTTCTTTTTTAAGTCATGAAGGGCCCATAACCTATTGAATTGAGTAGGTTTTATTGAACTATGAAAAAACTAAGTATATGAAAAATATGTACAGGTATTTGGAGTAATCTACAATACAACGGTTGCTTACAAATATTGATTAATTAAGCATATAATTCAACAATATAATTGTTTGAAGGAGTTTAGTGGGTTTATGTGTGATGAGGTCCAATGGGACATACCACTAATTACATTAGTGGTTTAGACTCCACATCTGCTAAAAATTACATTAATTATAGTTAGAATTAATGATTTCATTGAGAGTAAGTCGATCTTGAAAGAAGAACAATTTGGATTCCATAAGCAACATTTAACAAACAAGCCGATTAGTCAATTTAATAAATAAAAACGAAAGACACCGAAGAAGTACTGGGATAGTTTCATCGATATAGAAAAAGCTTTTGATTCGATTTGGAGGTAGTGATGAACTTCTCTCTTATCACTGAGTCCAGCCCGATTCTATGTTTTAGATCAATGACAAGAACCTCCTTTTATGGCTGCGTCCAATGGCATTCCACATTACAGTGAAACCACTTACAGAAGCTTTAAAACACTCAGAAATGCCTGAAAATTTTTTGGTGTTTGGTCGAAACTGGGTTTGAAACCACGACCCTGTGCATGCAAAGCGGGCATGCAAGTAATAGCAACACGGTGGCTCTCCAGACTGTTGAAACCTTCATCCACATACTGTCTTTCCATGTAACAGGTTGGCTGATAAGTCCCCGGTCTAACAAAGAAAAACACATTTTTTTTTGTCAAAATTCGTTTTTATTATTCAACATAGTTCCCTTCAAGAGCGATACAACGATTATAACGACCTTCCAATTTTTTGATACCATTTTGGTAGCACTCCTTCGGTTTTGCCTCAAAATAGGCCTCAGTTTCGGCGATCACCTCTTCATTGCAGCCAAAATTTTTTCCCTGCAAGCATCCTTTTGAGGTCTGAGAACAAGAAAAAGTCGCTGGGGGCCAGATCTGGAAAATACAGTGGGTGGGGAAGCAATTCGAAGCCCAATTAATGAATTTTTCCCATCGTTCTCAATGACTTGTGGCACGGCACGTTGTCTTGGTGGAACATTTTTTTCTTCTTCATATGGGGCCGCGATTTCGACCTTCAAACGCTCCAATAACGCCATATAATAGTCACTGTTGATGATTTTTCCCTTCTCAAGATAATCGATAAAAATTATTCCATGCCCATCCCAAAAAACAGAGGTCATTACTTTGCCAGCGGACGTTTGAGTCTTTCCACGCTTCGGAGACGGTTCACCGGTCGCTGTCCACTCAGCCGACTGTCGATTGGACTCAGGAGTGTAGTTTCATCCATTGTCACATATCGACGGAAAAACTCGGGTGTATTACGAGTTAACAGCTACAAACACCGCTCAGAATCATCAACACGTTGTTGTTTTTGGTCAAATGTGAGCTCACGCGGCACCCATTTTGCACAGAGCTTCCGCATATCCAAATATTGATGAATGATATGACCAACACGTTCCTTTGATACTTTAAGGCCTCTGCTATCTCGATCAACTTCATTTTACGGTCATTCAAAATCATTTTGTGAATTTTTTTTATGTTTTCGTCGGTAACCACCTCTTTCGGGCGTCCAGTGCGTTCACCGTCCTCCGTGCTCATTTCACCACGCTTGAATTTTGCATACCATTCAATTATTGTTGATCTTCCTGGGGCAGAGTCCGGAAACTCATTATCCAGACAAGTTTTTGCTTCCACCGTATTTTTTCCCTTCAGAAAACAGTATTTTATCAAAACACGAAATTCCTTTTTTCCATTTTTTTCTTACAATAACAAAAGTTGCATCACAAAAGACGCTTTATCTCACCAACTAATTGACTTACTAATTGATTGTAGCCAAATTTTTTCCCTGCAAGCATCCTTTTGAGGTCTGAGAACAAGAAAAAGTCGATGGGGGCCTGATCTGGAGAATACAGTGGGTGGGGAAGCAATTCGAAGCCCAATTAATGAATTTTTGCCATCGTTCTCAATGACTTTTTTCTTCTTCATATGGCGCCGTTTTGACGCGATTTCGACCTTCAAACGCTCCAATAACGCCATATAGTAGTCACTGTTGATGGTGTTTCCCTTCTCAAGATAATCGATAAAAATTATTCCATGCCCATCCCAAAAAACAGAGGCCATTACTTTGCCAGCGGACTGTTGAGTCTTTTCACGCTTCGGAGACGGTTCTTTATATATTCTTTCACGTAAATTTCTTGGTTGACAGTCCCGGAAGCTATGAAAATGCTGCTTTTCCAGCCACAGGTACAGATGGCTTGCCAAACCAGATATTTCTTTACGAACTTTGACAGTTTCATGTGCTTGAAAATATCTGCTACCTTTCCCCTTCCTTTTGCCGGAAGCGGCTTGTAGTCGGCTTTGACGTAGGTTTCGTCGTCCATTACCACGCAGTCAAACTTCGTCAGCATCGTTGTGTACAGCCCCCGGGATCGCGCTTTGGCCGTCGTATTTTGTTTATCATCGCGATTTGGAGTCACTACCTTCTTCTAACTCGATAGTCCGGCTCGTTTTTTGGCTCGATGCACGGTTGTAGAAGATACACCCAGCTTATTTGCGGCATCTCGGAGAGAGAGGTTAGGGTTTCGCTTGAAACTACCGGCAACTCTCTTTGTCGTCTCAGCGGCTTCCGGTTTTCGATTTCCCCCAATCCAGACTTCCTGGATTGGGGGAAATCGAACCCCAAACCCCAGGGGTGTTCAGGTTTTTTAAATGCAAAATTGAAAGAAATACGTCAAGTTTATATTGACCAAATTTTGACCGTATCACCCTTTAGTGCAATGTTACAATATACTAATTTCACTAAAATATACTCGGTCTGAATATGGTTTCTCCGTGAAAAAATATTTCGTAGGTTTTTGTAAACAAAAACTATATATATATATATATATATATATATATATATATATATATATATATATATATATATATATATATATATATATATATATATATATATATATATATATATATATATATATATATATATATATATATATATATATATATATATATATATATATATATATATATATATATATATATATATATATATATATATATATTCTTTCAAGTAAATTTCTTGGTTGACAGTCCCGGAAGCTATGAAAATGCTGCTTTTCCAGCCACAGGTACAGATGGCTTGCCAAACCAGATATTTCTTTACGAACTTTGACAGTTTCATGTGCTACCTTTATCTGCTACCTTTCCCCTTCCTTTTGCCGGAAGCGGCTTGTAGTCGGCTTTGACGTAGGTTTCGTCGTCCATTACCACGCAGTCAAACTTCGTCAGCATCGTTGTGTACAGCCCCCGAGATCGCGCTTTGGCCGTCGTATTTTGTTTATCATCGCGATTTGGAGTCACTACCTTCTTCTAACTCGATAGTCCGGCTCGTTTTTTGGCTCGATGCACGGTTGTAGAAGATACACCCAGCTTATTTGCGGCATCTCGGAGAGAGAGGTTAGGGTTTCGCTTGAAACTACCGGCAACTCTCTTTGTCGTCTCAGCGGCTTCCGGTTTTCGATTTCCCCCAATCCAGACTTCCTGGATTGGGGGAAATCGAACCCCAAACCCCAGGGGTGTTCAGGTTTTTTAAATGCAAAATTGAAAGAAATACGTCAAGTTTATATTGACCAAATTTTGACCGTATCACCCTTTAGTGCAATGTTACAATATACTAATTTCACTAAAATATACTCGGTCTGAATATGGTTTCTCCGTGAAAAAATATTTCGTAGGTTTTTGTAAACAAAAACTACATCAACCTGTTTCGTTAATTAATGGAATGCAAAAATTTAAAAAAGGTAGAAACATAAAAATTCGTCTCTTGCAAATTAGAAAACAAGTCTAAGGACGGAAAAGAAAGCCGAAAGTACGTTTGTACACATAACTTACCTTTCCTATCACCGTATTTATGTCTGTATTATCTCGCACAGTTACTCTGTATTCATTCAATAAGAATGTAGGGGTGTTATCATTAACATCTTCAACTTTCAATTTTATTATAGCATATCCAAACTTGCCGCCTCCATCTGTTGCTTTTACTAGAATTTCATATGCATCCTTACACTCTCTGTCAAGCACTATTCTCGAGTAAACGGAGCCACTGATCTTGTCTATTTTAAAAACGGAATTCAAATCATCTCCAAATATATCATAAGTTATGGATCCGTATATTCCCATATCCTTATCGCCAGCTTTAACCTGAAATAATAAATTAGACAAAGGAATAAAACGTATATATATATATATATATATATATATATATATATATATATATATATATATATATATATATATATATATATATATATAATACCTTATGTTATCTTTTTGTAAATTCAAGCTCGAGGTCAAAGTTTTATTTTTATTTTTTTTTGTTTTATTTTTTCATAATTCGATATTTCGATCTCCTTCGGAAATCATCAACGGGAATCTATATTGTATTAAAAACAAATATGTAATAATGACACAAGATTTCGTTTAACATTACAGACTTACAAAATAAATAAATAAAGTTACAAGCTATGTCACTGCTGTTGTCCTCCCATGTCTGTTGTTGCTACCACACTGGTTCATTTGTTTGGTTTGTCTTGCAATTATAAGCTTATAACTCTGAGCGAGATTGTCGACGTCCGTCTTCGCGTTCATTCGTTGTTTTGCTTGTGTGTTTTGTATGTATAGCATTTCTAGCATCATTCGTTTGTTGTGATGGCTTTCGCAATGTAATACTCTCACTCTCTCCAGATCTGCATTGTGTTGTTTCTCAACACAGTGGGTTGCGAGTGCTGTTTTCTGTACTGCATTATTATTTCTGAGTTTTATATTTGATTTATGTCCTGAGATTCTAGATTTTAGTTTGTTTTTCGTGGTACCTACATAAACTTGATCACATGTTTCGTTTGCGTTGCCATGACATTTTATTTCATAAATTACATTTGATTTCTCCATGTTATTCCTTTTAGATTTAAGATTTGTGAATAATTTTTGAAGACTGTTATTAATTTTTGGTGCAATTCTATACTTATTAGCGTCTATACATCCAGATTTTTCAAATCTTTTTTTTAAGACGGACGTCGACAATCTCGCTCAGAGTTATAAGCTTATAATTGCAAGACAAACCAAACAAATGAACCAGTGTGGTAGCAACAACAGACATGGGAGGACAACAGCAGTGACATAGCTTGTAACTTTATTTATTTATTTTGTAAGTCTGTAATGTTAAACGAAATCTTGTGTCATTATTACATATTTGTTTTTAATACAATATAGATTCCCGTTGATGATTTCCGAAGGAGATCGAAATATCGAATTATGAAAAAATAAAACAAAAAAATAAAAATAAAACTTTGACCTCGAGCTTGAATTTACAAAAAGATAACATAAGGTAATAAACAAAAAGGTCGAAAAACAAAAACAACAAACGTAGATATATATATATATATATATATATATATATATATATATATATATATATATATATATATATATATATATATATATATATATATATATATATATATATATATATATATATATATATATATATATATATATATATATATATTTATATATATATATATAAAATTATACTTACAGTTGTAATAAGTGTATTTGGAGCTTCATTCTCCATAATGTATGCTTCGTAAACTAAATTCTCAAAGACGGGGTTGTGTGCATTTTCAGGTAGTAAATTTATTTTCACACGTGCGTAACTGATATGTACTCCATCGGTAACAGATATATTCAATACAGTTTGGTGGTGGTTTTCCAATTTTTGATTGTTCAGCACCATAATAATCCCACTAAACTTATCAATGGAAAATACCTGCTGGACATTGCCATCTACAATTTTGTACTTTAGGCTATTGCTGTCACAATCATCCGCATCGTAAGCATTCGCTCGAAGAACAAATTGGCCTCTATGTGCATAACTATATAATTTTGCAGAAAAAGATGGTTCTACAAATGTTGGAGGGTTGTCATTTACATCGTTTACTGAAAAGGAGATGAAATAAATGGATAGGAATCCGTAATAGACTTCATTGTTGTTTATAATAATATTCTTTGAATTTTTATCAAAAACAATATACAGTGATGCACATAAGTATTGGCACACCAAACAATTTTGTTTAAAAACCACCCCAATAAACACAAACGTTTGAAAAATGCTAAATTTCAACAATTTTTCAAAGGATTAGGATAATATTAAAGTTAAGAAATTGTTGAGAAAACACATTAGTAATAATTTCTCAAGTGTTATCCTCAAATTGAAATGCATCGCTACTCAACAATTTCTCAAACAATTTTCGATGCGAGTCAAAATTGTTGCAAATGAATATGAATTTTGTATCATAAACCTGTGTAAACGCTTAAATAGACTAACGGACAATTCAAAATACAACGTAAAACACTCCATGCAATTCAGATCAAAGATACAAGACAGCGCGATAGATGACGAACAGCGTTGCCAGAATTGTTTCACAAAAAACCGCTAGATTTGTCCAAAAAACTAGCCAAAAAAAATTTTAAAAAATAGCTAGAAAAAAAGCTAAAATTTTTTGTATCAAAAGTCACATTTTTGATTGAAATTTAAATTTATATCACTTAAAATGCATATTATTTTAATTGTATTCATTTTAATTCAATTTCTGTGAGACTAAGACAATTTAAGTCATATTAGCTCTGTTTGCGTACTCGATACATTTTGATTACTATCACAAATTTTTACTGGAAGTCCTTCGTTTATATTTCCTAGTAAAAACATTTTTCCCAGTAAACTTGCAATTGCCAGCTGGTTAATCATCAACAAGTCCAATGTGCGATATATTGCATAATGTCACATAGAACTGCATTAGAAAATATCAATATATTTCGTTTTAACTGAATTAATGATAAATTCGTGAACGTGAACACTTCTCCTAATTTTACCCAAGAAAATAAAACCCATCTAACTGTCTTGCAAGTTTATATTGAATAAATTTTATTCGAAAATTTCCCATACAAACCTATTGTTGTCCAATTTTCGTAAATGTAAATCCATTCCATTAATATATAGCAGATTTGTTTTGATCCTATCACTACGAATTTTTTCATCGCATTTTTTGATGTTAAAAAAATAATACCACATTCAAAACTTTATTTCCTTAATTATTTCTATATTCGGTTCCAAAGATTTTGTACACTAATGATTTTGGTATTGATTCCGAGTCAAATTTGAATTTAAATATTCGTTTTTTCAGCTCTTTCTTCATGAGCTATCACAGTGCTTTAAAAACGTGCTAACGACAACTTAAATTTCCAAATTCAGACTCGACTTTAAGTAGAAATTATTCTATGTATACATTTTTAAAATAAAATGTTGAAAAACCTCTTCTATTTTTGAACGCTATTTTGGTTTGTGGTCAAGATACAAAAACTCCACAAATTTAAAGACTATTTCATTAATTTTAAGAATTTTTTAGAATTGACCCTAGCCTTCTTTCATGAAAAGATACCCATTTTTAAGTTGAATCACTTAACTATAAGGACAAAAAGAATTTATCGGCTATTGGACAAGGAAAACAGTTTATATAAGAAAAATTCACAAATGCTATTATAACCAAAATTCGCGTTCGTATTTTAAGGAACTGAAATCTTTGGCCTCACAACAATATTTTTTCAATGTACAAAGCAATTCACATCTACTATTTTAATTTAGTTATATCATAATAAACGAGTCAAATGCTAATATTCCTAATAATTTACTGACAGTTTATATAAGGAATTGAAATAAGTGGAAAACCTTATTCTGACAGCAAGGCTTAGATAAAAACGAAGTTTTATCCATATTTCAATAGGAACATGTCGAAAATAAAAAAGCCAAAAATAGCTAAAAGGGGCATGAAAAAAATCCAGAAAAAAAGCTAAAAGCTAAATGCATTTTTTTCCCGCTAAACGTCTTCAAAAAAAGCCAAATCTAGCGGGAAAAAAGCTAAATTGGCAACGCTGATGACGAAATCTTTTGACGTTGTTATTTCCCAGCATATCCGTGGACTTGGCACTAAAAATTATAGAAGAAAAGTGGCACATTTTGGAAGAAATAACCAAGATTCCGAAAAATCTCTTTTTCAGGATACTAAAATTCTGTATAATTGATAATAGGTACTTCAGATATAAGACAAGTTTTTACCAACAAAGGAAAGGTTTACCCATGGGATCTTCAGCATCTCCGATAGTAGCCGACAATGTTATGGAAGAACTATTGGATAGATGTATGGCAAAGATTCTTACTAAGTATGTGGACGACCTTTTCGGGATTGTAAAAACAAGTGCAATAAAGGACCTCTTGACGATATTCAATAGATTTAACCCTAGTATAAAATTTACATTGGAACTTGACAAATGTAAACAAATTCCCTATCTGGACGTAATGATTAGAGAAGATAAAAATATAAAAACCAATTGGTATCAAAAGCCAACGTCTTCCGGTAGATTGGTTAACTTTTACTCATGTAACTCATGTAACTTTCATGTAATTTTAGTATGTATACGACCGATTTATAAAAAAAGTGTTTGTTTTTCTTTGGAGGGTTGTAATTTGCTTTTTGCTTAGTATGTCAATTGTGGATAAAGGCAAGCTGTTTTTCTGGAGTATTTTCCTTATTTTTCCAATGTTTGACTTATGAAATTCAGGGCTGCTTATCGTCAATACCCTGTTCAGAAAATTTTGGCCCGTATTTTGTATAATTCTCCTGGGGTGGTTTTTTCACTTACCTATTATTATATATTATTTGGAGTACATTCAATTATTTGTCTAAAATTTTTCAATTTTTTATTTCTTCCAATTGACCACGACCTTCGTTGCACATAGTATTGAAAACCACATGGTTTTTTCGTTGCATTTTAAGGTAGCGTTTTGTCAAAGTTTTCTCATATTATCTTCAACACCTTTTCAAAGATTTCGTCAACATTTTGGAAAATTGGAAGTAGGTTGGGTTAGGTTAGGTGGCAGCCCGATGTATCAGGCTCACTTAGACTATTCAGTCCATTGTGATACCACATTGGTGAACTTCTCTCTTATCACTGAGTGCTGCTCGATTCCATGTTAAGGCCAATGACAAGGGACCTCCTTTTTATAGCCGAGTCTGAACGGCGTTCCACATTGCAGTGAAACCACTTAGAGAAAGCTTTGAAACCGTCAGAAATGTCACCAGCATTACTGAGGTGGGATAATCCACCGCTGAAAAACTTTTTGGTGTTCGGTCGAAGCAGGAATCGAACCCACGACCTTGTGTATGCAAGGCGGGCATGCTAACCATTGCACCACGGTGGCTCCCCATATTGGAAGTATGTTAACTCGCTAATAATTTGAAGATGAACTGTTCCTAGTCAAGTTCAATTTATGTTGAAAATTATATTTACCCTCAAACTGACAAGTTGAGCATTGAAAGCATTTAAAAAACGCTCATCCTGTGTTTATCCTGCCAGCAATTTTTGAATTTGACGACGCTTCTGAGAATCCCCAGCACGTCGAAAACAGTCGTATACGATATCCAAAACTCGTCGCAGAAGCGCCGTCACTATTGAGAAGTTGTACCACGCCTTTATTCTATTTGGAAAGTCGAAAATTGGTCACCAATACACCTTTCACAATTTTAAGCGTAATAACTATGTTTTCAGCACTTCATTTTCGTTTTTATTTAAATAAATTATAATAAGCTAGTTGCGCTTGGTGTTTCACAAAATATAAAATGGCTCTTCTAACAATAGTGATGGCAAAATAGTTGCATGTACATTTCGCACTTTTTGATACGCTCCCCCATTATTATTGTTATTATTATCGTGTCGTTACGTGAACGCTAGCGGCGTACCTTCACGGGGTATCTTATTGTTCACGTGTTTCCCTCTCTTTTTATATTTTGGTATCACCCCATGTCTTATTGAAGAAAATGTGAGCCTATATAAATAAGTAAAACTGTATTCAAAAAACGTACGTTAGCAGTTCTGATTTCAAAGTAAAAGCTTTACCACAACTGTGTGTACGATTTGTCCACATGTATGAAAAATTCAATAGTATTTTTCCATATATCAATCTAATTCAGTTACATTTCTATACCCTTCACCACTACTGTGGTACAGGATATAATAAGTTTGTGCATTTGTATGTAACGCCAAGAAGGAAAAGTCTGAGACCCATCGTTTAGTATACCGATCGTCTTAGAATTAAATTCTGAGTCGATTTAGCGATGTCTGTCTGTCTGTCCGTCCGTCTGTCTGTATATGTAATTTTGTGTGCAAAGTACAGCTCGCAGTTTAAGTCCGATCGTCCTCAAATTTGGCATAGGGTGGTTTTTTGGAACAGAGAATCGCTATTGATTTTGGAAAAAATCGGTTCAGATTTAGATATAGCTGCCATATATATTTATCCCCGATCTGGTCATAGTTGGCGTGTTTATCCACCGATTTTCTTCGAATTCCGTACATCCGAATATTTTATGAGTCTCGAAAAACTTGCAAAATATCAGCCAAATCGGTTCAAATTTAGATATAGCTCCCATATATATCTTTCGTCCGATTTAGACTCATATGACCACAGAGGTCAAAGTTTACTACCGATTTTCGTGAAATTTTGCACAGAGAGCAATATTGATATTTTACCAATGCTTGGTAAATTTGATTGAAGTCGGTTCAGATTTAGATATAGCTCTCATATATATCTTTCGTCCGATTTGCACTTATATGGCCTCAAAAGCCAGAGTTTTGCCAAGATTTGCTTCAAATTCGTTTGACGGTATCGTTATGTGTGCCAAATTGGGTTGAAATCGGTTCAGATTTAGATATAGCTCCCATATATATCATTCGTCCGATTTGAACTTATATGACACGGAGGCCAAAGTTATACTCCCAATTACGTGAAATTTTGCAGAGATTACAGAATTATTGTTTTTACTATGCATGTCAAATTTGGTCAAAATCGGTTCAGATTTAGATACAGCTCCCATGTATGTATACGCCAGAGTTGGGGAAATACGGTAGAATGTTTCATATTTTAATCCCATTTTTAATGTCATTTTCCTCCAATTGACTCGATAGTTTATACAGAGAATATATTTAATTCGCTATTTAAGTGTGTCAAGTGTGATCTAATATGGTTCAGATTTAAATAAATGCTCAATATAGTTGTTCTTCCGGTTTATACAAATATTGCCAAAATACCCACAATTGACACAAAATTCTGCGATGATTTCCCAAAATCGTAATCATATCCTACACACTGTAATGCCAGACTTTGCACATAATGGCTGAGTTTTAAATAAGGCTCCGACTTGTGGAAATATCGCCCGACTAGGCCAAATAATGTATCATAACCCACAATAGACCACATATTTTCAAATCGGTTAAGATATAGATATTTGAATATGGGAATAGAAACCTTCATAATAACTACAAACTAATTTGAAGGAGTTGAGATGGTGTACATTTTAGTGTAACATACATAGTGGTGAAGGGTATAACAGGTTGGCTGGTAAGTCTCCGATCTGACACATAGATGGCGTCGCTAGTATTAAATGCATATTATTTTTATATAGTACCAACCTTCAAATGACTCGTGTCAAAATTTGACGTTTGTAAGTCAATTAGTTTGTGAGAAAGAGCGTCTTTTGTGAAGCAACTTTTGTATTGTGAAAAAAATGGAAAAAAAGGAATTTCGTGTTTTGATAAAATACTGTTTTCTGAAGGGAAAAAATACGGTGGAAGCAAAAACTTGGCTTGATAATGAGTTTCCGGACTCTGCCCCAGGGAAATCCACAATAATTGATTGGTATGCAAAATTCAAGCGTGGTGAAAGGAGCACGGAGGACGGTGAACGCAGTGGACGCCCGAAAGAGATGGTTACCGACGAAAACATCAAAACAATCCACAAAATGATTTTGAATGACCGTAAAATGAAGTTGATCGAGATAGCAGAGGTCTGAGCGGTGTTTGCAGCTGTTAACTCGTAATACACCCGAGTTTTTCCGTCGATATGTGACAATGGATGAAACATGGCTCCATCAATACACTCGTGAGTCCAATCGACAGTCGGCCGAGTGGGCAGCGACCGGTGAACCGTCTCCGAAGCGTGGAAAGACTCAAAAGTCCGCTGGCAAAGTAATGGCCTCTGTTTTTTGGGATGAGCATGGAATAATTTTTATCGATTATCTTGAGAAGGGAAAAACCATCAACAGTGAGTATTATATGGCGTTATTGGAGCGTTTGAAGGTCGAAATCGCGGCAAAACGGCCCCATATGAAGAAGAAAAAAGTGTTGTTCCACCAAGACAACGCACCGTGCCACAAGTCATTGAGAACGATGGCAAAAATTCATGAATTGGGCTTAGAATTGCTTCCCCACCCACCGTATTCTCCAGATCTGGCCCCCAGCAACCTTTTCTTGTTCTCAGACCTCAAAAGGATGCTCGCAGGGAAAAAATTTGGCTGCAATGAATAGGTGATCGCCGAGGCTGAGGCATATTTTGAGGCAAAAGGAGTACTACCAAAATAGTGTCAAAAAATTGGAAGGTCGTTATAATCGTTGTATCGCTCTTGAAGGGAACTATGTTGAATAATAAAAACGAACTTTGACAAAAAAAAATGTGTTTTTCTTTGTTAGACCGGGGACTTATCAGCCAACCTGTTAAATCTCAAATATAATAAAAATTGAATTTCAAATCTTCTTCCCATTTCATTCCCATTCTTCCCATATTTCAGCCAATCAAAAGGTGGTAACTCATACGTCAAGTATTGAATGGCACACGCAAGAGAATTTACCTTACGTATTGTATTCAAGCTACCAGCCAAACAGTATAAAATTCAACACCGGTCATTGGCTTCATATGGAAAAAGAGTTCAACTGCAGCATAAGCAATTCCGGCCAAAAAATATTTTTTTTTATTTTATTTTTTGTTGTTGTTATTACTTTCTTTGTATTTACTATTAGTATATAAGGCAGAATAAATTTGGTAAAGATGATCACTACGCTTAAAAACCTTGGTGTTTTAACTAATGTGATTATTTTCTTGGTGTACCACCTAGTAAAGAATCTTAAACCCCTTTAAAAGAAAAGTTCTGGTGTACTACCAGGACTACCAATAAACATTTTATTCTGGCATATACGCTGAGCAAACGAGCTCAAGCAATAACAAGTGGTTTTGGTGTTTTTTTTTTTAATTTGAACAGTTTAGTTTAATTGACGACATCTGTTCATACAAAAATTGTGATTAAACTGTCAAAAGGTTAAAAAACTCAACTACATTGCCAAATATAAGATTTGATTGTTATGAAGGTGGTATTGATCCTTTTTTTAATCAATATTGTTATTTAGGGTATTGGCTTAAAAGTCTAGCGATAAAGATGTCATTAAAAACGTTTGTATTAAATTCAAATAAGCACTCATAATTGAAATAAGAAATAAACTCCCTCCAAATACAATATTTCCAAATTTAATGTCGAAACATTTATTTTCTCCCATGAAAAAACATATTTTCAAATTTAAAAGTCATTACTGATCAAAATGAAGTGAATGAATGAAAAATAAGCATTAAAAATTATAAAGCTGAACACTTGGATAGAGGTTCACAATTTCATAAAACTATATATGTGTGGGAATCGAAAAATGAGCGCAGTCATCCACAACTGCAACTCATTGCCTCAGTGTTAATCGTGACGCCAAAGAAGACAGACGTATCCGCATTATTTTTTCACTTTTCTCTATTTCATTATATCCTTATCAAATTTTAAATAAACTTACAAAATAAATCCCTAGACATTCGAATAAGTGATTTTTAATTAAACAAAACCCATAAAATTGGCGGCTCAACCGAAATATTTAAGAATAAAAGGAGAAAAGTGATTGTGAAATTCATTTTCTTGCAGTTTTATAACTTCGTTTGCCACGCATACAACGACGACGACGCTACATATACACTTGTGTGTGAGAGAAAAAATCCTCAGCGAGTGAGAACATACACACACATACAATGCCTACTCTCGGAGATTTTGAAGCAGTTCGCAATAATTTGAAAACAGCCAAACGCGCAACGACGACGGCCTTACACAGATTCTTATTTAAAACCGAAGGAGACAGATCAAACCGGCAACGAATTCGCATGTTTGAAGGGTTTGAATTTGATGAATGTAGTGAAGAGTACAAGCAGACGCTTGTATATGTGAGAAATAACATACGCACGACGGACTTGATTTCAATTTGTACACTACTGTGTTTGAACTACGACGTTGATGATTTACATACACATGTAATGGCAAATTTGAAAAAAGGTATGCTTTTGAGTAGCAACAAAGAAGACGACGATGATGATCAAACTGACGACGAGAGTCAAGCTGATGATGATGGTAGTAGTGAAGATGAAAAGACATTGGTGGACGATGAGCATAATCTAACGTTGTTGACTAGAAGTATGAGCATGGCATGTGGTGGTGATGGTGTGCGTGGTAACAAGGAAAGACGAGACATAATGAGAGCAAATGAAGACGATAGTAATGAAATGCAGCGGAGTTACCGAAGTGGTATTGCACGAACACAAGCAAATGAAAACGATAGAGGCGATGCCAACAGAACACAAAATAGTGCTATGCCAATGAGACAAAACAACGAAACATATTATGATGTACCAAGATTTACAATGAACTTCAGAGACATAGAAGACACAATCAGAACGTTCGACGGCAGCGGTGAATTATCTGTCGGAGCTTGGATTGAAGAGTTCGAAGAGAACGCCA